>NW_026588368.1:81895-110956 GCF_907164565.1 Psammomys obesus | reverse complement strand
ACACACACACACACACACACACACACACACACACACACACACACACAATGCTTGGTACCTAGAACCCATCGATCACTCTGACAGCCCTCAGTAAAAAACATGAACACAACTGACTCATGAGCAAAGGGCTAAGATAAAGGCATAAAAGTGGTTACAGAAAGACCTCCAACATCACGGGAGCCAAGAGAGGTGCACTCTGAAACCTCAGGAAGATGGACACCACCTCATCTAGCGGACACCACCCCACACCTGAAGCTGACTCTAAGAAAATTCAAAAGACTGGAGTGAAACAATGTCTTCCAGACATGACATTATGGCACCTGTGTTTGCCTGCACAAGATCAAACTAGTCAACAACATAGAGTATAGAATGGGAAGGAGTTCCAGAACCCCACCCATAAGTGAGAGGCTAAGGACAGTTAATGACTTCTGGGGGAGGGAGCCATGGTGTGGCCTCTGGTAAGTTAACCATGCTCCAGGAGATCACCTCACACCCAGAAGTATATGGGCAGTTCAAATTGGACTTAACGGGTTATTTAAAAAGAAACAAAAATGCAAGCAAACAAACAAACAAACAAAAAAACAGGACACAAAATTGGAGGTTGATCAGAGGAGTTGGGGAGAGTAGGGGTAAGAACACATAGTATGAAGTTATCAAATAGTAAAAATATATTTGAAAACAGAAAGCAGTGATGGTGGCAAGATGAGACCTGGAACCTTCCTATACTGCTGATGATGGTAAAGTGGCACAACTGTCAACCAGTCAACAACTATCTCCTAAAAGAATACTCAAGAGAAGAGAAATATGTGTTCACACAAACATTTCCAGCAACCCAAGGTGGACACAATCCCTGTGCCCACCAACTGACAAACAGACAAGCATGGGCTGGATCTGGCCAATGGGGCATCATTCAGCCCTGAAGGGAGTAAGGCACCGATATGCTCTGGTGTGAACAAGCCTTGAAAACACCATGCAGAGTATGAGAAGCCATTCACAAAGGCTGCATTTACATGAACTGCCAAAACCAGGAAAGTCTGGAGGGACTGAAATTAGACAAATGCTTGGTGGTGTCTGGGAGGACAGGTTGTCAGGGATTACTGGTGGGCAGAAGGCTTTCAGGGAGACTGACAAAGACTTGGTGGGATCAGCATGCTGGTTGTCCAACCTTCAGAATATACTGGGGGGAAAGGCAACCGTACCTTTAAAAGGCAAAAATTTATCATAGTATGTGACTTCCCTCTTAAACACATGCCCAGACCCAGAGGATGTCAGGATGAGGATCAATGAACAACACCAATTCATGTAGGGATTCCCAGGAAAGGCTTCTTCACCGTGTGTCATTTCTCATCAGCTAAGCAAGTAGCAAGGCCATTTCAATTAGAATTATTCATCCATGTGTCATTTCCTGTCAGCTAAGTAAGTACCAAGGCCACTTTCTGTTAGACTTGTTCAATTATGTGTCATTTCCTGTAAGCTAAGTAAGTACTGACTTAAGTTGATCACCATAAAGACTGAGAGTACATCTATAGACCTGCAGAGATACAGACTAACACAGGGAAGTCAAAGGGAGTCTTCAAGCACGGGGGAGTGAGAATCAGAAACCCGTGTGAACCCTTGGAAAGATTAATGTGGAAAGAATGGAGGGAGGAAAAGAAGGAGGGGAACAGGGAGAGAAGGAGGGAAAGGAGGGATGAGTGGGAGGGGGGAAAAGAAAAGGGAAAGGAAGGGAACTGAAAGAAAAGCTAAGGAAATGCTCATCTGCCACCACAACCCTCCCTGCTTCTATGAGGTGACTTGCCTTTTACATTCCATCAGACACTAAACAATAGTACCCTGATGGGTTGGAAAACGACCAGGTATTACAATAATCAAAACACTCCGTGGTGATTCCATGTCCAGTCCTACTCTCTTTGGGTTTACTACTGCAGGTTCTCAGCCCAGGGAGGGAGTCTTCCAACAAGGACAGGATCCAACACAGAGACAAACTGGAAACACAGAGCTGTCCTGGACCTCCACAGCCGGGAGAGCGATCAGCGCAACCCGTAGCATCTGCGACCTGCTGGGGCTTCTTGGCTTCTTCTAGAAAGCCAGGGCTTAGGAGCCAGAAGTGTCCCCCTCATCATGGAGAGGCTAGCATCCAAGGGCATACGCATGGAGTGTGCGAGCATGGGAGGACACCCATACAGCATGTGAACATCAGAGGACACATGTGCTCTTCGTGTGAGCATCCGAGGACATGCACACGACACACAGCTATTTCTGCCCTGTGAAGTTGGCTCTGGCCTCAGGTCCACACAGTGAGATGTTAGTTTCTGTTTTGTTGCCACTGGTGCCCTCATTAGTTTCAGATCCAAAGCTGCAGGATCTCCGTGACCCAGGGAAACAATAACTCAGAGGAGACCCAATGAGAATCCAATATTGATGGTGTGGCAGAGGCCAGGGGACTCAAACCAGATCAATGACTCATGCAGTGATGATCTGCAAGTGAAGATGTGTGGACAGAGGGGTATACTGTGGGACACACTGACACACTACAGCTTCCACAACAGGATGTCGTCTATGCTTCGTTTCGTTTTGTGTTGTTGTTGGGGTTTTTGTTGTTGTTGTTGTTGTTGTTTTATTTTCTTTGGGGGGGGGTTTCAAGGGTAGAGGGTGGATTCAAGGGGTCAGAGATTGGGGTGCATAATGCAAAACTCACAAAGAATCAATAAAAAAGTTGATGGGTGGGCTGGGTAGTGGTGGTGCATGCCTTTAATCACAGCACTTGGAAGGCCAAGGCAGGCAGATCTCTGTAAGTTCGAGGCCAGCCTGGTCTACAAAGTGAGTTCCAGGTCAGCCAGGGCTGTTAAACAGAGAACCCTGTTTTGAAATAGAAAGAAAGAAAGAAAAAAAAAAAACACAAACAAAAAAGAATGGGTCACTTTAGTACTCCACTTTGAACAATCTACAGCTCTCCTCAACAAAAAACAAACAGGGATACCCAAATTAATGGACATCATAGATCAAGTGCATTGAGCATTCTATTTAAGCACTGAAGAATACATATTTTTCTCAGGAGTCCATGGAACATTCTCTAAAATAGATCACATATTAGAACACAAAACAGATTAACAAATGTAGGAAGATTTAAATTCCCTGTATTCTCTTCGATCATAACAGAATAACACTATACATCAACAGCAAAAGAAATCCCAGACACAGACTGACTCACAGAGATTAAATTACGTGCTACTAAAAAAAAAAAAAACACATTTCTTGAAATCAAAAAGGAAAAATCAGAAATCCTAGAATCAAGTGAAAATGAAAACAATACACAAAAACCTATGGGACACAATGAAAGCAGTCCTAAGAGGGACATTTATAGCTCTAAGGGCCTTCATCAAGAAATCAGGGAGATCTCAAATAAATAGCTTAGAGCCCTAAAAAAAGCCAAACCCCAAATTAATACATGGGAAGAAAATTTCATGATCAAGACAGAAATTAATAAAATGGGAACAAAGAGTTGAAATCAACAAGAAGTTGATTTTTGAAAAGATAAACAAAATTGACACACATTAGCCAAACAAACCAAGAAGAAAAAAGATTAAGATTCATAAAATTAGATATGAAAAGCGTGACATTATGGCAGATACCAATGAAATTCAGAAAACCATTAGTTCTTATCTTAAAAACATATTCTACCACACTGGAAAATCTGAAAGAAATGCACTAATTTCTAGATGCATATGACCTGTCAAGTCAAACCAAGGTGAGAGAAATGATTTAGACAGGTTGGTAACAAACAGTGAGATTGAAGCAATAATTGAAAACCTCCCAACTAAAGGAAATCTAGGCCCAGATGGACTGGTGAGTTTTACCAGACCCTCAAAGAAGACAACACCAATTCTTCTCAAATAACGCCCTAAAATAAGAAAAAAGGGGCACTACCAAACTTGTTTTATGGAGCTAGTATAACCTAGAGATCAAAGTCAGAAAGAGACATAAACAACAAAAAAAATTCAATTTTCCTGATGAACATAAAACAAAAATACTCAACAAAATACTTGCAAGCTAAATTAAAAAATATACCAAAAAGATCATTCACCATGATCAAAATACATCAAAAGGATCATTCACCATGATCAAGTTCACTTTATTCCAGAGATTTAGGAATACACACACACACACACACACACACACATCTTATATGTTATCCATTTTATAGACGATTCAAGAATAGACAGGCTTTTGACAAAAATTTAAATTCCTTCATGTAAAGTCCTGCAGAAATTTGAAATATAAGAAACATATCTCAATGTAACAAAGGGCCCATAAAACAAACTTACAGCCAACATTATATTAAATGAGAAAAATGCAAAGCATTTCTGCTAAAATCAGGAGTGAGACAATGCTGTCCACTTCTCTACTTTCTTTCAATGTAGTACTGGGAATTCTAGTTCCTTAGAGAAGGAAATAAAAGGGATTCAAATAGAAGAGCAATAAGTCAAAGTATCTCTATTTGCAGATATGATTCTGTACATTAAGGCACACAAAAGACTCCACCAGAAAACTCTTACAGCTGATAAAAACATTCAGCAAAGTAGAAGGATACAAAATCAACACACAAAAATCAGTAGCCTCAGACCATGCCAATACAACTCCTGTCTGGTGCCACACATCCTGGGTGGGGAGTGAGCCCAAGATGCCCACCAGTCTGTAATTCCTACAGATGGTCAACAACCTTCTGGGAACAAGGTTGGAGCGGTAGAAAACACAGAAAAATCCTGCAAAGAAAAAGACTTTTCAAAAAGTCATTTTGATTTGCATCTCCCTGATGGCTAAGGATGTTGAGCATCTCTTTAAGTGTTTCTCTGCCATTCTATATTCCTCTACAGAGAATTCTCTGTTTAGCTCTGTCCCTTATTTTTTAATTGGATTACTTGATTTACTGCTTTTTAATTTCTTTAGTTCTTTATATATGCTATATATCAGCCCTCTGTCAGATATAGGGTTGGTGAAGAACCTTCTGAGATTTCACCTTACGCCCATCAGAATGGCTAAGATGAATACCTCAAGTGACAACACATGCTGGAGAGATTGTGGAGAAAGGGGAACCCTCCTCCATTGCTGGTGGGAATGTAAACTGGTACAACCACTTTGGAAGTCAATCTGGTGCTTTCTCAGACAATTAGGAATAGTGCTTCCTCAAGATCCAGCTATACCACTCCTAGGCATATACCCAAAATTTGCTCAAGTACACAACAAGGACATTTGCTCAACCATGTTTGTAGCAGCTTTATTTGTAATAGCCAGAACCTGGAAACAACCCAGATGTCCCTCAACGGAGGAATGGATACAGAAATTATGGTATTTTTACACAATGGAATACTACTCAGCAATCAAAAACGAGGAAATCATGAAATTTGCAGGCAAATGGTTGGATCTAGAAAAGATCATTCTGAGTGAGGTATCCCAAAAGGAGAAAGACACATATGGTATATACTCACTCATATAGTCCTGTAAGATATGATAAACATAATGAAATATATACACCTAAAGAAGATAAGCAAGAAAGAGGACCCGGAGTAAGATGATCAATCCTCACTTAGAAAGACAAATGGGAGGTGCATTGGATGTAGGAGAAAACAAGTAACAGGACAGGAGCCTACTGCAGAGGGCCTCTAAAAGACTCTACCTAGCAGTGTATCAAAGCAGATACTAAGACTCATAATCAAACCTTTGGCAGAGTGCAGGGAACCATATGAAAGAAGGGGGAGTTTGTATGACGTGAAAAGGATAGGAGCTCCACAAAGACCAAATATATCTGGGCACAGGGGTCTTTTCTGAGACTGATACTCCACCAAGGACCATGTATGGATATAACCTAAAACCTCTGCTCGGATGAAGCCTGTGGTAGCTCAGTAACCAATTGGTTTCCTATAGTAAGGGGAACAGGGACTATTTCTGACAGGAACTCAATGGTAGGCTCTTTGACCTCCCCACCCCCCAAGGGAGGAGCAGTCCTGCTGGGCAACAGAGGAGGACTTTGCAGCCAGTCCTGAAGATACCTGATAAAACAGGGTCAGATGAAATAGGAGGAGGTCCTCCCCAATCAGTGGACTTGGAAAGGGGCAGGGAGAAGATGAGGGAGGGAGGGAGGGTTTGGGAGGGAATGAGGGAGCGGGATACAGCCGGGATACAGAGTTAATAAAATGTAACTAATAAAAAATAAAGAAAGAAAGAAAAATAAAAAAAATAAAATAAAAAAAGAAAAAGACTTTGGATACAATAAATAGAATTATTCCATAACGAAGGCCTTTTGTACAACAGGGGTATGGCGACCTTGATAAGTTCCTTCAGGAATAATGTCATGTCATCATTGGTATACAGTTATTAAGCCTAAGGACAGAAATGTAATGGAGTTATAATGAAATTATATTTCTAAGAAGAAAATAGCAGGGTAGAGAAACCTCCAGTTAGGAGTCACGGCCTTACCAGGAAAATAAACACATTAGCTTGAGTAATAAATGTAACTGTGGCAGTTGGTGGACCAGCCGCTATCAACACTAACGTAGCACCACCATTTAGGTATTAAGAAGTGTCCTGTAGTAATATCATGATCCATGTCTGTTGCCGCACTGCACGGGCCATGCATAGCACTCCTGAGACCACTCTTTTTTGAGATGACTTCAGACACCCAGAGACCCTGGGCACCAGGAAGATGAGCAGGTAAGCAGTTTAGAAATGGAAGAGAAAGAGAAGTAGAAGGATGTGGGTAGAAGGATGTGGTGTGCACAATGAAGAGAGGCAGAACTAGAAACATGAGGGTGGTGAGGAACAGTGTGTTGTGGGGTTGCTGGTGATGCCACCTGGCACCATGGTGAGGTCCTGGCCCACACTGCTGCTGAAGGCCACATCTGGGTCTGGAGCCCTACAGCAATGTGTATTGGGCGAGCTTATTACCACTAAAGACCAGGTAGATGTCCCTGGTCTGGGCTGCTGACCCGGCTGTGAAGACCCGGCCCCACTTCTTGCCTGGGCATTGTGGTAGAGCTCGACTGAAGACATGAGAACAGGACCCACGCTTTACCAGCTGCGGTGCTTGGGAGAGTGGGCACCACATCTTGACCAGAAAGCACAGTAGAGTTGGTCCTGGCTTCAGGAAGTATAGGTGAGCCAGTCCTGAGGGTGTGAGCATGGGAGAGCTGGGCATGCGGCTCCTCTGCCTTGTGGTGGCACAGACAAGGAAGAGACACCTTGCCCCCTGAGGCAAACAGGAGAGCTGTCCTTGCCCCTCACCATCTGCAGCACTTGGGAGAACAGGCCCTGCACCTAGCTTGGGCAGCACGGTGGAGCTGACCCCGGTGGCGGGGACATGAGGGAGCAAGCCCTGAGGGTGTAAGTGTGGGAGAACTGGCTCTGCAACTTGTCTGTTGGGCAGTGGCATGGACAAGGGAGAGATGCCCTCTACCCCTAGTCCCTCACCACCTGTGGCAGACAGGAGAGCTGGCTCTGTCCCTCACTGGCTGCAGCAGGGGGAATGGGTGCGCTAGGCCTGAGGGAGACAGCAGGAGAGCTGTCCTAGCCCCTTGCCTGATGCAGCATCTGGGAGATTGGCCCTGTACCTAAGTTGGGCAGCACAGTGGAGCTGGCCCTGCTGACATGGGAGCAGGTGAGCTGGGCCGGAGGGCATGAGAGTGGAAGAACCGGCTCTGCCTCTTGTTGGCTATGACACTGGGTGAGCTAGCTGGGGGTAGTGCTGGGGAGCTCACCCTGGTGGTGTGAGTGTGGGAGAGCTGGTGGGCTGATAGCAATTCAGATACCTCTCAGGCCCAGATCCTGGGCTTTTAGTTGACCTGCTCCAACATCTACCCCATCAGTGAACTGCTGCAGTGTGTGAAGAGGCTGGCCCTACAGATCCAAAGCTGCAGAATCTCCACGGCACAGGGAAACCACAGGCTATCCGAGAGGAGTCCCACTGAGGATCCAGTATGGAGAGTGTAGCAGAAGCCAGAGGCCTCAACACACCAATGACTCATTGCAATGAACATTTGCAAGCAAAGAAATATGGGCAGAGTGGGACACACTGACACAGTACAGTTTCCACAATGAGAATCTTTTTTTCCTCTGTTGGAAGGGAAGTTGCGATGGTGGAAGGTGGGTGTGAGGGAGGTGGAAGATGAGTGGGACTGGCATGTATGATGTGACATTCACACACACACACACACACACACACACACACACACACACACACACACAGACACAACAAAACAAAACAAAAAAATTTAAAAAAAAATCAGTATCCTTTTTCCATACCAATGACAAACATACTGATCAGGAAAACAATTCATTCATAACAACTTTTTTTTTTTTAAACCATGGAATAAACTTAACCAATGATGTGAATGAAAGGTCTCTACAATGAAACTTTTAAACACCAAAGAAAGAAATTGAGGAAAACTAGAAGACAAAAAGCCCCTCCCCCGCGCTCGTGGATCTGAATAATCAATATTGTGAAAACAGCCACTACACAAAAGGCAACCCGCAGATTCAGTGTAATCCCAAATTTTTTCATAAGAAAACAAATCCCAGCAAATTTCTTCATAAGAAATAGAAAAACAATCTTAAAATTCATACAAAAGCACTTGTATACATACAAACACAAACACAAACCAAAAAAAAAAAAAAAAAAAAAAAAAACACCAAAAATATAACTGCCAAAATAACACTGAGCAAAAGGAACATTGCTGGAGGAAGTGACATGCCTGATGTCATGTTACACTACAGAGCCAGAATAATAGAAGCAGTATGGTGAGGCCCTTGGATGACACAAGAAAAGGACATATAGGTAAATGGAACAGAAGAGAATATCCAGACGAAGCTCCGTGCAACTATAAGCAACTGATTTCTTTTTTAAGATGCCAAAAATATACACTGGAGAAAGCATCTTTTTATTTATTTTTATTCTTATGACAGGGTTTTTCTGTGTAAAAAGTCCTGGCTGTCCTGGATTCCCTTTGTAGACCAGGCTGGCCTCAAACACACAGAGATCCGCCTGCCTCTGCCTCCCAAGTGCTCGGATTAAAGGCGTGCGCCATCACTACCTGGCTAAGAGCAGCATCCTTAACAAAGGAGCCATAAACCTGGACATTGACTTGGTGAATAAAACAAGATCCTAGTCTCTCACTCTGCACAAAAATCAACTCAGATGAATCAAAGACCTCAAAGTAAGATCCAGAAACTCTGAAACCCTTAGAGGCATCATGCAGAGGCACAGATAGGGCCTTTCTCTATAGGGCTTTACAAGCAGATAACATACCTGACAAAAGGGATCATATGGCATTAATAAGCTTCTGTGTAGCAAAGGATGGCATCAACTGGGTGTGGTCCACAAATGGCAAAAAATCTGTTAATTATATGTCTGACAGAGAGTTAGTATCTAGGATATACAAGAACTTTGATCTCATGGAAACAACCCAATTTTTTACAAATGTGCTACAGATCTGAAAAGAATCTTAAAAAGAATATAAACGACTACCAAACATCTTAAAATGTGTTCAACATCACTAGCCATCAGAGAAATGTAAATTAAAAAAAAAAACAACTTTGAGATTGCATTGTACCCCATTTAGAATGGCTATCCTCAAGAAAACAAATGACAACACATGCTGGTGAGGATGTGGAGGATGGAAACCGGTGTAGCCACTATGGAAATCAGTGTGAAGTCTTCTCCAAAAATAAAAACAGGACTATACTGTATGACATAGCTATCCATTCCTGGCATATACCCAAATGCTGCATTTCCTACTGCAGAGATACTTGCTCATCCATGTTCATTGCTGCATTATTCAGTGGAATCAGCTAGATGTCCATCAGTTAGTGGATGACTGAATAATAAAAATGTGCTCAGAGAAGCCTCTTTCTGCATTGGGCAGGTTACTGCAGAGGATCAAAACTGGTCAAAGTGCTGAGGATAAGTGACTTGTACGCTCAGCCCTAAATGGGACATCTATATGAACACCTCCCCTCAAGTCTCAGGGAACATTCTGAGGGGCTGTGTAGTGGTTTGGATGAGATGTTCCCATTGGTTCATTTATCGGAACACTCGGTCCTCAGAATGTGGTGCAATATGGGAAGTTTAGGAGTGCGACGATTTGAATAGATATGGCCCCAGTAGACGCATGTTTGTGAATGCTTGGCCCATAGCAAGTGGCACTATTAGGAGGTGTGGCCTTGTTGGAGGAAGTATGTCACTGTGGGGGCTGGCTTTGAGGTCTCGTATGCTCAAGCTATGCCCAGTGCGGCATACAGTCTCCTGCTGTTGTTTTTGGATCAAGATGTAGAGCTCTCAGCTCCTTCTCCAGCACCATCTCTGCCTGCATGCTGCCATGCTTCCCACCATGATGATAATGGACTAAACCTCTGCGGTTGGAAGCCAGCCTCAATGAAATGTTTTCCTTTATAAGAGTTGCCTTGGTCATGGGGTCTCTTCACAGTAATCAAACCCTAACTGAGACAAGGAGGCCAGCCTATGTAATGGAAGTGAGCTGGGAGACTTTAAAGTGCCACACCATTTCCAGGTGCTCTGCCTTGTGGTGGAGTGGAGGTTCAAGGCGTGAACTCTCATCATGCTGCTCCAGCCACTATGCCTGCCTGCTGCCACATCTCCCCACGGTGATGGTGATGAACTATAAGCCCAAATAAACCCTTCCTTCTTTAAGTTTCCTGGGTCATGGCATTTTATCACAGTAGTAGAAAGGTAGCTAACACAGGGTGGAGGAATTCTAAGAGCTGGAGGATGCGGCGGAGTGCTGTGAAATGGTGTATTCTGGACATGACATGCCACTGCATTCATGACCTCATTGCAGCTATGGTTCCCTGCACAGGGTCAAGTCACTCATCATTCCAGCATGAATGACAAAGGGACTCATGAGGCTCCACCCTTTCTGAGAAGCTATTGGCAACTGATGATGACTAGAGTCAAGGGGGAGTCATTTTTTTCCCCTTTAGGGATGCAGCTGATGGTAGTTTGCCCTTGCTGCAGTGGATTCTGGCTCCACACTTTGGTGCATGCAATAGGACTAACTGGACTCAGTGGGTCACAAGAAGACGATGATGACAAAGAATACAATGAGACAAAAGAAGAAGCAGAAGAGGAGATAAATATGGAAAGTATTAGGGGATTTCATAATTTCTGTCAACTTGTCAAAATCTAGACAATACAAGCATATCAATTACAGCTCTCTCAATCTACATGAGTGGGCTCCTCAAAGAACACAAAGGATGATAGAAATGTCTGTCTTTCCTTCTTATTCTTCCCCTTGCTCGTTCTGTTTCCTCCTCCTTCTCTTCCTATGGACACTAGAACAGTATTCTACTGTTGAGCCACATCTCCAACCCCAGGAATTACTTTCCTGTTGAAAATTCTATCATTCAAGATATACACAGCTTGTTAGCAATACTATACAAGGCCCTCTAGCCTTGCATATACCCATGGGATACAATGTGGTAATCCAGGCCAGTTTAAGACTGTACAAAGGCACTGGAAACTTTGGACACTCCTCAGAAGACCCCACTCACTCACCCAGCGGAAAAGAGCTACTGAAAAGAGACTCCTCCTTCACCTGATCTACTGAACTTTCCATGTGAAATATTTATTTACCCGAAGGCCCACAGCCAGGCCCTTTCCTAGTCTGCACAGGCATAACCGATGACTTGGCCTTCATGCCCACTTACCGAACTTTGTATGTGTGGCAACATTTGGTCTGAGACATGACTTCATTGTTATGGGCCTGGTAGCATGACGCCTCTAGCACTGGAAGCTACCTGTGTCTATCAAAACAACGTGTGCTGTTTGGGAACTGGGCTAGCAGTGATGGCAGGGTGGGAGATTTCCCAAAGAAGCCTGTTGGGACAGAGCCTTGTAGCAGGAGCAGCAAGAGTCTCACCAAGCTGAGGCACAAACTCGCCGTTCTGGCCCTTCCAGGAGAAAGGCTGTTTCTCTTTAGTGGGGTAAACCACAGGAAGCTCCACAGACAGCCTTGGGGTGTGGGCTCCCCAGGCCTGGGACTCTGCCAATTATGCCTGCACTGTGTTTTGGTCTCTAGAGTGCAATGATACTCCAGTTTTATTTTCTTTTAAGAAATTCTTCCCAAATAGCTTGCCTCTAGATTCTACTCAAAATGGTATCATTTAATCAATACTAACATTAGAAAAAAATATGTGAGAGGCAGCCATGCTGTTTCAAGTCAGCACAGCAGAGAAGCACCTATGCTTTCAAAAAGAAGCATCTTCTAGACATGACAGTTGAATGTCCCTAACCCTTCAAATGTTTGATTTAAGCTGAAAATGAACTAAAACAGAAGGGAACTAAGTTTGTTCTAACGCAGGGCAAAGGTTTAGACTCTCATAGGGCATTAAACAAGCTGCTCTGGCTTCTACAGTTTTCCTGAACATGATCTGAAAAATGACCAGGCAAAAAAACCAATCCCTTTAGGACAGCAGAATGCTCAGTTTCTCCAGTCAACCTAGCTGCTGACAGTTTCAAGCAGACTCTTCCTTGCCCTAAAACAAGTACTGTAGCTAGCCTGATCATTTTACTATGGGTGTGGGAGGCACTTAGATTACAAGTTAGGAATCCCAGACTTCCATGTTATTTCCAAGCCTAATGTCCTTGATGTGGGACAGATGGGACAGCTTTCTTGCTAGTTATTTCACAGGGCACTGAAAAGGAGATGAGGATAGCCTCATCAATGCTATGAAGAAGCCAAGGAGGGAAAAGGCTAAACCAGGGTAACTCTCACCCTTGTGGACACCTCCTGGCTCCAACCAGTTTACAGCCACAGCAGGAATGAGCACGGGGCCCCCAGATTTCCAAAGAGTGGTGGAACAGGGACAGCACAGTCATGTGACTGCCACACTATCTGTTGTGTCTACTTCACAGAGACCAGAGATTCAGCAGTCAGGTCACAGTTGAGCAGCTCCCCCAGGGTTTCTGGTGGCTCAGCAGGTGCGCAGGTGCTCTGGCCTCAGGACGGCAGAACCATCACTCTCCCCACCATCACTTTCTCAGGAGCACCAAACTGCAGCTGAGTGGAGGTTAATGACTAAGCCCCTAGGTTTAGTTTAGACTGCAAAATGGAAAGAAACAGGCTCTAAGACCCCAGGTGTTGGCATCTCCTAAGTTACACTGCCTTAGCAAAGAATGGCTCACCCTTTTTGTCTCTGTCCCCTTTTGAGGATCTCTAAAGATGGGACTTTCTATTTTTTACATTGTAAATGACAAAATGAGAATATTTATAAAAAGAGAAGAGAAAGTCACCCAGTTTCTGCTCAAAGGAGCCCTAAGGACACCTACCCAGCCCCATAGCATGATAGTGTAAGAGCCAGGCACACATGCTCTTACAGAGCTGGGCAGGATGGCACAGGTCTCATTTTCCATGTGTCCTTCTGGTGCCTACAGCAAGGTACAGGGTACAAGGAGCAGGGGATGCTGCTGTGTAATGGGAACTCTTCCTGCTCCTCTGGCCCGAAGAGCCATACATGTTTTTCTTTCTCACAGATACTACTTTTCATAAGCATTCCTCTTCATTTTTTACTTTTATACCCGACTTATGTGATGCTGAGAATAAAAGCCAGGCTGCAAAGGCATGCAAGGCAGACACTCTACCTTCTGAGCCTTACCAGTCATTTATTTACTTATGCCTAGGTATGTGGGATGTGGATGTGTGTCTGTGAATGTGGGTGCACGGGCACTCTGGCAGATGCATGTGGAGGTCAGGAGATGACCTCGGGTATTGGGCCTAAGACCTTCCACCTTGAGAGAGGGTCTTGATGTGTTTTCATGTGTATACCTGGCTAGCTGCCTCTCACGCTTCTAAAGACTTTTTTTCCCCCTCTACTTCTTACATTCTGGGATGGTGGACACTCACGTCTATCTTGTCTCAGGCTTTTATATGATCCCTGAGTATTCTAAGTTGGGTCCTCATGCTTATACTCAGCAAATGCTTTTTACCCCTCTCCTCAGCACCTCAGTTATTTTTGAAAGATCTGCTCACATATGATTGAAACTGGTTCTCTGTGTCACTCAGATCAAATCAAACTGATGATTAAAGTCAGCATATGGGGGCTATCTGCTGTTTTACAGAGTAAAAAATAAACACTGTTCCTTTAAGAGCAGTGGTGCTATGTCAAGATTCATGTTTGTGATGGAAGAAAACTAATAAACAGAACATGGCACTGCCCTCAGGTCCTTCAAGAAAGAACTGACGTAAAAAGGTAGGGCCACACATGTCTCTTGCTTCCACAAATCACACCAAGTCAGAGTGCCAGCAAAGTCCTTAAAAACACCCAGAAGGCTCAGCAAACCCACAGTCAACTGTACAGGCACTGAAGCTGTGTGGAGGTAGAGTCTGGCCACAAAGAGCAAGCCTGGTCACATCCTCCCAAACAGTCAGTGCAGGGATGGGACCTGGATATCAGGAAGCTGAGTGCTCCACAGAGCCACACACTTGGTGGTGTACTTGATGCCCTAAGGGCCGCAGGGGAGAGATTTCCCAAGTCTAGTGAGGGCTGAAAATCCAAGATGCATTGCTCCACGTGCACTTTCACCAGCTCTCTGATAGTCTGGAAATGGGAACATGGAGGACTTTAAGATAAATCACAATCATAAGAGCGTTCCTTAAAGCAGGAAGGCGGATAGTCTAGGATGTATTGGTGTCATCACGTAATATAAACAAGCCACAAGGGAACTTTGGGAACAGAATGTCTGCACAACAATTCCTTTACCTCTTCTGTGGCAAAAGAAAAAAAAATAACTATGGTGCTGAGTACTTTTAGGAATAATGAGGGTGGGGGTAGTTGGTGACAAGATGGCTCAGTGGCTAGTAGCACCTGCTGCCAAGTCTCACTGACCTGAGTTCAATAACTGGGAACCATACGGGGAAACGAGCATCAACTCTAGCAAGTTGGTCTCTGATTTCCACTTGTGCCCAAACACATGCAAAACAAAGCAAACAAATGTAAGGAGAAAGAGCATTCCTTTAAAAAGAAAGAAATACCAGGGCAGCACAGGAATAGGACTTTAAGAGGGCTTTACGAACCCTGCAAGGCAGCAAGCCTTCTGAGACTTCGCTGCTGGAATGTCCTTGAATTCAATGTTAAGCCAACTTGGGTAACTCCCAAAGGCAACTTGTTTTGGTGAGCTCCGATCTTCCAAGAGAGGAACAGGTCATCAAAAGCGTCACTAAAACCGATGGGAAGGTAAAAGCTGAGGGGTATCTGCTGGACAAACAGCAAACACTGCAAGGCCATGTCCCAACCTGCGCGCCAACCAGCAAAGGGCACTGTGCTGTCACGCCTGGTGGTCGGCATCCACCAGACAGAGACCCCCGAGAGTGGGCGGCCTGACTTCCTTTACTCCACTTTGTACTGTTCATAAATTTACCCATGAGCTACTGCTTGTTCTCTTGTTCTCACACTTGACATCTGCTAGGACCTAGCTATCCCCTGCAGCCTATGCTTTGTTCTTGGCTAAAGATGATTAAAGGACCTCATGTATAGAAAGGTGCCTTCTGTCATGCCCAGAAGGACATCAACAAAACCTCACCACACTATCACCCAAAAATATTCCATAAATTATTAGTTGATTAATTATTATTGTTGTTATTATTTTAGTATTTTAAAACTAGGTCTCCCTTTGTAGCCCACTTGGGCTGGCTTCAAATTTCTGCCTCAGCCTCCTGAGTGCTGGGATAATTAGTGTGACTCACCATTTCTGGCTTCCTAAAATTATTTAACTGAATCACTTTAATAGTCTGTAAAATAGGTTCACATAAAATAGGTTCACAAAGACATAATATGTCTTTGTCTATTACAAATATCCCATTTAAATAAGTTTTATTGGGGATGGAGATGTGGCTCAGTGACTAAGGATGCTTACTGCTCTTGCAGGGGCTTGTGTTCTGTTTTCAGCACCTACAAGGTGCCTCAGAACCACTTCTAACTTCATCTCCAGGGGATCTATTGCCCCCTTTTGGCCTCTGCTGGCTCTTTCATACACAAGGTGCACAGGAACTCATGCAGGTCCAAATATGTATACATAAAATAATGAAGAAGGGGCTGGAGGGAAGGCTCAGCAGTGAAGAGCACCTGCCATTCTTACCGAGGAGCTGGATTCTATTCATTACCCACATGGAGGCCCACAACTGCCTGTAACTTCAGTTCTAAAGGATATGACGCCCTGTAAACTCACACAGGCACATATACATAAAAATTTATATATAAACATATATGTACCCAGAAGCTTCCCAGTTCAAGTGGATATGCCCCTCACTTGAGCTCATTGCGGCAACCCCCTGGCCCTTTTGCCCTCCCTCTGTAACACACAAATAAAAAAGGGAATGGGGAACATGAAAAGAGATTGCCAGGGCTCCGTGCCCCTTAGGGGAAGAACTGACCCGAAGAACTTTGAGCAGGGTTACTGTCTTATCCTGTCCCCTAGTTGGCTGAAGCTGGGCACAAGAAACACTCAGTGGCAGATGAGTCCTTCATACAGTTTCCTGCGGTTAAAGAAATGAGTCCCCAGAGAGATCTGGTACCTTTCCAAAGCCGTAAGTGTCGGGTGGGTCTGGGCTGGTTGCAGGGATCGCCTCCCAGCCTCCTTTCCAGGAGAACCTGTATGTTACCACAGCAAGCTTCAGAGGGCCCGATATCCTATCAGGATGACAGCAAGAAGCCACTGAAACATTCTGCAGAGTTACAGTGGCTGCACATTTTCCAAAAGTCAATTGCTTTTGTCAGTGTGAACATAGTCCCAAAAGACTAAAGAGTCAGGGGACAGATGTGGGATGGAGGCTGAAAGTGAACTTGATTATTTCCAAACTAAAAAGGCCTAGTATTTCAATGTCCTGAAGACAAATAGGCCTAGCAATCAGCAGAACCACTGAAAAAGAGCATAGCCCTATATTTTCTGGTCTGCACAAGAGGCAGGAGGAAGCCTGAAAAGTGTACTCAGGTGACCACAGGCATCAGGGAAACAGGATGACCTCTGCTGCTGATCAGAGGCCTCAGAGGACCAAGCGCCAGCAGGGAGGGGCGCGGCCGAACCCTCCAGAATCATAAGGAGGGTTTTTCAAGAGGCTGTCAGGCGACATGAGGGCAAGTTTTCTGCCAGGGTAGCCTTGAGCCTTGCCTTATAGGTCCTGGACTCTTGTACCTGTCTGTGGAGAAACAGTGCAGCTGGAGACGGCACCACACACTCTGGAATACTTGAGGCCACTGCAGTGGTCTTTGTTTTCTTTCTGTTTCTGGTGTCAACACCAGTCCCAGGAGTGGGCAAAGGCCCTGGTGCCTGGCCCGAGAAACTGGATATGCGTCAGCCATTGCAATTTCCCTGGGAAACAGAAAATATTTTCCCCACTCTATGGATGAGGAAATTGAAGCAAAGGGAGAAAACATCCGAGATTTTCCAAAGAGGAGGAAAAGCCAAGAGCTATGAGGTTAGGGCTTATAGCTGAGCACTGTTCTCTGGCTCTGGCGGGACATCCCAGCTCCTTTTGGGAGCCCAGCAGCTCTGGAGATGGGAGAAACACGAGTTGCTAAGGACGAGATGTGGGATACAATTTACACCATACAACCACACATATGGATCCCATCACCCGTTCAAACAGAAAAAGCTTGAGGCCTTTCTGGGTAAGTGAGATAGGAAAAGAGGACCAGGGTGGGGGTTACTCATCATTTTCCCAACCAGAGATTTATGTCCCTTTTGGAAAGGGGAAGAAAACCCTGGCTGCAGCTCCATTTTGAGTAATATTTGCCACTGAGAAGCAGAAACTCCTGGCATAAGCCCTTGGGAGCTCCTCCGATTGGGTGCTAGCCAGTCCTTGTAAAGAGGAGAAGCAGGGAGGATGCCTGACACAGCGCTCTGACCCCCCTACCTGAAGCTCATTTCAAACTAATAGTGGGGATCAAAAAGATTAGCTACACATCATACGCATTATGCCTTTTCTGACAGATCAAGGGCACTACACAAAGTTCTCAACGGCAAGTAACAGCTGATGAGCCTTCTCCTTAAATATATTTTTATACTTTTCTACAATTAAAATGGATTGCTGGCCAGAGTGTGGTTGATGATGAAGCATGTCAGAGGCTCTGCCTTCCACCTTCAGCATGGGACACAAAATAAAACTGCCCATGAAACAAAGACTGAAAGAACCACAATCCAAAGTGCAGAAGCAGATATTTTGAAGAGTGAGGAAAGAGCCAACACTTATCTCATCCAGCTGACTCACTGGCCAAAGGAAGAGACAGAGTCAGGTAGACACAGAAGCACCTAGCTTGGGGTCACTCAGCAGGCCAGGGAGTGAACAGAGCCAGGACCCTGGAATTCCCCCATTGAGGCTGCTGAATGCCATTGCTTAGGAAAACCCCTAAACTCCAGGCGGAGGCGAGAGAGTTTTATATGGAATTGTAAGATTCAAAACAGAAGAACACATTCCATCTTGGGAAATGCTGCTCATGGAGGCAAATCGCCATCCTCATTAAGGTTATACCGCCACTGGGTACCCAACAACTTCTTGTGCATGCAGTGTTCTCTCTGGCCATTATGTAAGCCCGTACTTCTTGCCTGGAATTGCTTTCATTCTCTCTCCCATCTGTCTTTTCACCTCAACGCAGAAGTGGCTCTCCACAAATCCTCCTCTTGGTAGCCTCATGTATAAAAACAATGGTGTAAAGACAGGGGGAAGCACCCTAAGGAGAGCAGGGCACAGGGTGGCAGCATTGTCTGACAGTCTGTCTCACTCTGCACATCTCATTTCTTTCTCTTTTATTTAGATTAACTTTATTTTTAACTACGGATATGTGTGTGGGTGTGTGCACATGAGTGCAGGTGCTCATAGAGGCCACAAGAGGGCCGGATCCCCTGGAACTGCAATTATAGGTTGTTGGGTGCTGGGAACCAAACTCAGGTCCTTTGGAAGAACAGCAAGTCCTTTTAGCTACTGAGCATCTTTCCAGCACCAGGAAGTCACATTTCTTGAGGATAATGCTTATCTATCTATCTATCTATCTATCTATCTATCTATCTATCTATCTATCTATCTATTTTTGAGACAGGATCTCTCTGTATAGCTCTGGCTGCCCTAGAACTCACTATGTAAACTAGGTAGGCCTTGACCTCACAGAGAGCATCCTGCTTCTATTTCTAGAGAGTTGGGATTAAAAGCATAGCACGTTTCTTTTGATCACTGTGATAGTCAGCTTCCAGTTACTGTAACAAAATACTCTAGACAATCAATTTTAAAAAGAGAAGTTTGTTGTGACTCATAGATTTAGAAGATTTAATCCACGGTCAGTTGGCCCATTATTCTGGGGGTGAGGTCAGGTGGTTACATTATGGCAGGAGTCCAAGGTGGAAAGACTCTTATCTCACTGTCAAAAGCAAAAAGGAAAGAAAGAGGAAGGGTCCAGTATCCCCCTTCAAGATACATCCTCAGTGATCTCACTTCATCTCAAAGGCTCCACTGCCTCCTGATGGCACCAAGCCTTTTAGGCACATGGCTCTGGGGGAACTTCTCAGGGGTAAACAGTAGCAATGGCTTGTTCTCTGGCACACAGCTATGTGTCCCTGGCACATACTGCCCATGCATACCAACCCAGTGATGAATTCCTGCTGCTGGGCACTGACCCCTCCCTCCAAGTCTAAGGTTAGCCTTTTGTCTTCTAAGGTTATGTACACAGAACTCTCAGGTGATAGGTTGCTGTGGTCAGGGCTCCTTCTAAAAGAAAGTTTCAATAGAGAGGTTTAGTTCTGGTATTTCATGTTTCTTTTAAAAATCTTTTGTGTGTGCGTGTGTGATATGAATGAGTGTTCATGAGAGTGCAGGCCCATACACGTTATGATACCTCAGTGTCAGCCTCACTTTCCACCATGCTTGAAACAAGGTCTCATGTTGTCTGTCCTTGTTTATGGCAGGCTTCCTGTGAGCTTTCGGAGATGCTCTTGTCCTGCCTTCCACTGTCCTAGAGGCGGTGACATTACACGTGTGCACTAACCGTGCTGCTTTATGTGGGTTCTGGGGATTTGAACACAAGTCCTCGCCCTTCCACAGTGATTTATTTTTCAGCCAAGCTACTTCCAGCCCCTTATGCTTTTTCCATCACAGGTAACTGTACAACAGAAGAAAGGTGGGGTTGTGCTATACCACAGGAGCAATGAACAGACTGCAGTGAGAAAGGCAAGAAGAAAACCACTTGCCATCTGATGACGCCAGCTGGTGGCTGTTATACTAACCCTCCTTTTTCCTCCCACTCCCCAGGACACTTATTCCAAAAACTCCGAAGTTGTCCTACAACTCATCAACAGAAGCCCTTCCACATGGTCATCACCAGAATGAGAATATTATTAGCCTTGATCATCACTAATTAAAACCTCAAGATCAGGTTTCTGGGCACATATTGCTACATCTGTGTGAGACACAGGCCCCAGATGGTAGGCAAGCCAGGCTCAATGCCTGCTTCCTCCCAAGAGGTGTTTCTGTCACATCACAGATGCTGTGGGTGACAGAACCATGCAGCAAGAACAAGCTAACTCCTGCACACTGCTACTCAGGTGAGCATGCTCAGGAATTCTGCCCCCTCAGGAACAGCCCCACACATCATTCTGCAGCTATCTCAGGAGCTTCTGGCCAACTTCTGGGCTCCAGAAACAAAGCTACTGCTATGGAAACACTGAAAGATGTCTGGACTCCTTAAAGAAAAATAACATTCCCAGTACAGATACCGGCCACTCTCCTGTGGAAGGGACTAAGAAAGTTCTAGAGTGACGAACGTCAGGTGACCAGCTGATATCATCAGATGGAAAATGATTTTCTTCTTGTCTGTTTCACTGTAGCCTGTCTAGTCAATGGTCACAAATGGCTTTACAGTGAGAGCATTCCACTTTAGTAAGCTGATGAGAAAAAGAGAGTTATGACAAAGATCAAACTCTACTACTCTGCTCATTTTCTTTTGGAATGCTATAAATACTTGTTGGAGGATGTTTTTGTGCACTGTGTATTCAAATACTGGTTTCTGTACCCAGAGATCTGGTTGCAGTTCAGACTTAGGCATCGTCATTATTCTGAAGCATCTTCTGTCTTTGTATGTTGTAAACACTGTTCTCCATCACCTTCTGATTGGTAAAATAAGAAGCTGAACAGCCAATTGCTATGCAGGAGAGGATAAGACAGGACTTCCAAGCCCAGGGAGAGGGTCTCAGGTGGGGACCAGAGGGAGAAAGAGTAGAGATCAGGACATGGATGGAGAAGGAGCAGCCAGGAAGAGACTAAGATGGCATTTAAGGGGCCATGTGACTGGGAAGTAGGCCAAGCTAGTATTATCAGGTTAGAATAGCTGAGTATCTGGCTAGCTATTGTGCCTGAAGCTTTTAATAAATATAAAGTCTCTGTGTCATTATTCAGAGCAAGGGCAGGCATAGAAAAAACCTTGTATTTTAAAACAATGCACTTGTGTATGTGTATGTGTGTGTGTGTGTATGTATGTACAATGGTCTGTGGGTACTTGTACCTGAATATGTGTATGCACGTGGTGACTAGAGGTTAACACTGGTTGTCTTTCTCTATTACACTCCACCTTACTTTCGCTGAATCTGAAGCTGTCCCTGCCCTACACACTTTAATGTCATCTCCCAGGTACCATTTTCTGAAGTAGCAGAGACTGACAGTCTTGAACTCCTGCATATTGTAGATGAGAGCAGGCAAGACCATCTATTCAGGATGAGGGAACCAGGTTTCTCCCTGTTGGAGAAGGAAACTACTCACAGAAAGAAGAAATTAACACCATCAGTGGTGACACACATGTCACATGCCTCCAGGTACTAGGACACATTAGACAGATCCAAACCAAGGGAGAGTCTACAAACATAATAGGTAATACCTCAGAAGAGCACAGCCAGGGAACAGGAGTAAAGAAACCATACCCAGGTGGGGGATGTCAAAAGAAACATCCCAGTACACAGGGTCCAGTCTGATCTTAAAGTGAGTCCTCATCAGGAAGGAGGCGGGAGAGGGAAAGCCCATTAAGAACATTTCAGGTCAGAGACAACGTCTGAAATCCAGCCTTTGGGTCAGGTGCAGTGGCTGCTAGCACTCAACAGTCTCTGCTTCCTGTGTGCTATGTTGGTGAGAGTTGAGTCTTTGTTCTTAGGAAATTCACAGGGAGGTGTTTGGTTGAGAAGAAACAATTCACTGTTGACTCTGGAAAACTCAACAAAGAAACCAGAAGGGGCAGAGCCGAGGAGGAAGGACAGCAGAGTGGAAGATGGTAGAAACCACTAACAGCCATGGAGATTCTGGTAAGGGCCATGCAGGAGCTGACTCTGCAGTTTTCCGTAAGTTTGTCTTCATGTCTTTCTTCCTTCCTTTTAAAATATTTATTTACTTTATGTATCCTAGTATTTTGCCTGATTGTATGTGCACCACCCCTGGTACCTGTAGAACCCAGAGACGGGGTCAGATTCTATGGAACTGGACTTATAAACTACCATAATGGTGACAGGAACTGAACTCAGATCCTCTGTAAGAGCAACACTCTTACTACTGAGCCATCTCTCCTGCCCCATTTTTTGTGAGTTTGAAAGTGTATCAAAAGGATTAGAGAGATACTCAGTGGTTAAGAGCACTGGCGGTTCCTGCAGAGGACCTGAGTTCAGGCCCCAGCACACACATCAGGCTGCTCACAACTGCCTGTAACTGCAGTTCCAGGAGATCTGATACTTCTGGCCCCTGTAGGCTCTGCACTCTCCCACTCCTACACATTTAACTTAAAATAACAAATCTTTTAAAAATTGTACCAAAATACAAAGTTATTAAAAAAAAACTTAATTAGAAATAAAAGAGAGAAAGAGATTAAGAGACAGACTGTTGCTAATAAATTGCCTCAATGCATTCTGGGACAGCTTTTCTGGATTCCTGGTTCACTATCACAACTGTTGGACGGAAAGAAATTTACAACAGTCTAGAACTGCAAAGCAACTTGTACGCATGTCAAAAAAGGCCTCTTCAAGCTCTGGCGGTAGATGCCACCATTTGAGGAAGCTCTGTGAGATGATGAAATACAAATTAAGATGAAAACAATCCCTTAGCACCCACACCTCCCTGCAAATAGGATGAATGGAACAATTCACCCAGCTCTGTCCCAAGCTGAGATTAAACAGGACATGGTGAGAGGGACAGTGATGACACCTTCTCAGATGCAGGCCCAGCGGCCCAGTCCTCCTTCAACTCTGGCAACATGATGAGGGCTACACTGTCGGTATCACTGTGTAATAAACAGGAGGCTAACTACACCAGAGAGTACCCACTTCCCCAGCCCCCCTTTCTATATTTCAAGCTAAATCAAGAAGGAGTGGAGTGAGCCTTTCTTCCTGGGGGGAGGGGGAGCGCAGATACTGGAAACCACCAAAGGAAAACATCACTTCATGAGAACAAGAGACAAAGCCTAGGTCCTCAGTGGGACACCCCTCTACACACCACCACCTCCACAACAGCTGAGGAAGATTGCTGGACAGGAGGCTCAAAGGATGGAAGAGCTGGAGCATGAGGAGATCCCTGAAATTCGAGAGTCTGGACTTGACATGGCGATCGCGCTCATGAACTCGAAGAAGTTATGGTTACCTGCAAGAGTCCTGGGCGAGTCAAATCCAGTCAAAATTCTAGCACAGATGGGCAAGGGGTGACATGGTCCTCATCCCTTACTGGGGAGTTACTGGCAGTTGATAGCTGCTAGGGGAGGAAGGGAGAATCATTCTGTTTTGAATGTGTGGCCACTGATAGGTTTCCCAAGTTCCAGAGGAGGGCCCACACCCATGCACTCATGAAAAGCTAAAGAGACTGAGAAGGGGGGGGGGGGCGCATGCAGTTAGGAAGAAGAAATTGTGTTGGAGGATGATTTAAGGGGAGTTGAGGAAGGCAAAGAGAGGAAGATATGATCATGTGTCATTGTATACATGTTTGAAATTCTCAAGAATGTGGAAATTAAAAAAAAAATGACTCCATGAATACCAAAGAAAAAAATTTCTAGAAGTTACTTTTACCTCCCAAAAATTTTCAAGTCAAACAGCAGCAATTCAGACATGACTCAGTAAACAAAACAAAACAAAACAACAGAAAACAAAACATCATGTTGAGTAAGCGTTAAGAAAACATTCGCATAGAGCGATGAGGATGAGGCGTAATTGGAATTGTCATTTTGAAGTACCAGTGCTTGGTCTGCAGATGACGGCCAATGACAGGGAAGGGGGCCAGGAAAGTAAATGAGGGGCTTCTTCTCCTGGAAGGAGGTGCAACCTTCCTGGCACAAAGGAAACCCAATATCCAGACCACAAGAAAAGTGATCGCTATGGGAACGGAGCAGCTGTGAAAATCCACGTCAGTTTGCATTAACTCGCCTGGCAAGTTTATGTAATGCAGGACTCTCTGAACAGCCACTGACAGGAAATAACTCTAGTGACAAAGACTCTATACCTGTGTTTAATCTGATGCTTACAAGGAGGGAGGATGGAAAACAAAACACTGTTTTCTCTTAAGGAATAAGGAGAGGCGGTCTGAGGTACGCTTGGAGTTCTTTACAGACAGTATCTCATGGGCCAATTTAATTAGAAACAGAGCAGGAAAGCAAGTGCTCGCATTTCTCTCCGAGAACCCAATTATCTTCATTTCATTGATGAGCTAGACATACATAAAGCCACAGAGAAGCTTCTGGCATGGGCACCAAAAGGATTTTGGTTTGAAAATAATCCTGCTAAGTTATTTGGAGACCAATTAGTTCAGCTGTACAAAGACAAGACGGCTTGACAGACAGAAAGTCATTTTCATGAAGGAGCATACAATCCTGAGACCTGTGTCTCTGCAGACAGATGTACACGCTGTCACCCTCGGGGTCCTGCCAAAGAGGACACAGGATACTTAGAGAAACAACAAGAGGAATGAGCTCAGAGGTCACTGACTCACAAATTATAAGCTTTACATCTCAGCCAGGCACTTGAGATGCCCAACAAGAAAGCAGGCTTAGTATACTCTCAGGGTAGAGAGGCAAGCAAACCACTCCCCACTCTCCAAGTTCCTCCCTGTGGCCTATGGATCCCAAATAGTACTGTTAAGCAAACAGGTCAGGACAGCACAGAAGGCTAGACTGTGTGAGGTTTGCAGCAGAAGCTTTTCATCTGAGTAGAGCTTTTCCTAGCTCCGCCCACTGCGGGGTGGGGGGCACAGCAGGGAAACCACAGATCTTTAACTGAGAAATGCCAGCTCAGGATGAGTGACCCCCACAAGCTACTCTGAATAGCACCTCAGGTAGGAGTTGGAGCCAGGTTGAAGGCTTCAAGAAGTGGTTCTCTTTGCATTTTTCTATATCCAGTTATACCAGCACCATTTGTTGAAGATGCTATCTTTTTTTCAATTGAATGGTTTTGGCACTTTTGTCAAAAATCAAGTATCCCTAGGTGTGTGGGTTTGTTTCTGGGTCTTCTATTTGATTCTATGGATCCACCATTCTGTTTCTATGCCAGTACTATGCAGTTTTTATTACTATTGCTCTGTAGTACAGCTTGAGATCAGGGATGGAGATACCTCCATACAATCTGTTGTTGTACAGGATTGTTTTAGCAATTCTGGGTTTTTTATTTTTCCATATGAAGTTGAAAATTGTTCTTTCAAGGTCTGTAAAGAGCTGTGTTGGTATTTTGATGGGAACTGCATCGAATCTGTAGACTGCTTTCGGCAGGATGGCCATTTTCACTATGTTAAACCTACTGATCCATGAGCATGGGAGATCTTTCCATCTTCTGATACCTTCTTCAATCTCTTTCTTCAGAGACTTGAAGGTTTTTTTTCCAAACAGGTCTTTCACTTTCTTGGTTAGAGTCATTTTATGTTATCAGTGGCTATTGTGAAGGGTATAGTTTCCCTAACTTCTTTCTCAGCCCTTTTGTCTTTTGTATATGGGGAGGGGGGAGCTACTGATTTTTTTTTTTTTTTTTTTTTTTTTTTTTAGTTAATTTTGTATCCAGCCACTTTGCTGAAGGTGTTTATCAGCTGAAGGAGTTCTCTGGTTGAATTTTTGGGGCACTCATGTATACTATCATATCATCTGCAAATAGTGATAACTTTGACTTCTTCCTTTCCGTTTTGTATCCCCTTGATCTCCTTTAGTGGTCTTATTGCTCTAGCTAGGACTTCAAGTACTATGTTGAAGAGATATGGAGAGCCTTGCCTTGTCCCTGATTTCAGTGGGATTAATTAAAGTTTAGTTTGATGTTGGCTATAGGCTTTCTGTATATTGTCTTTACTATGTTTACGTATGTGCCTTGTATCCCTAATTTCGCCAAGATTTTAAACATGAATGGGCATTGGTTTTGTCAAATGCTTTTCAGCATCTAAGGAGATGATCGTGTGGTTTTTTTTCCTTTAGTTTTTTTTAGTTGGTAGATTACATTGATGGATTTCTATATATTGAATCACCCCTGCGTGCCTGGGATGAAGCCTACTTGGTCATCCTTATTTATCACCCTGCACAAAACTAAAGTCCAAGTGGATCAAAGACCTCGAGGTAAAACTAGACACATTAAATCTGTTACAAGAAAAAGTGGGGAAGAGCTCTGAATTCATTGGCACAGAAGACAACTTCCCGAACAGAACACCAACAGCACTGGCTCTAAGATCAACAATCAATAAATAGGACCCCATGAAATTGAAAAGCTTCTATAAAGCAAAGGACACTGTCATCAGAACAAAACGACAGGCTACAGACTGGGAAAGGATCTTTACCAACCCTCTATCTGACAGAGGGCTAATATCCAGACTATGTAAAGAACTCAAAAGTTAAAAAGCAACAAATTAAGTAATCCAATTAAAAAATGGGGAACAGAGTTAAACAGAATTCTCAATAGAGGAATGTCGAATGGCAGAGAAACACTTAAAGAAATGCTCAATGGCATCAGGGAAATGCAGATCAAAACAACCCTGAGATTTCACCTTTCACCCATCAGAATGGCTAAGATCAAAAACTCAAGTGACAACACATGCTGGAGACAATGTGGAGAAAGGGGAACCCTCCTCCATTGCTGGTGGGAATGTAAACTTGTACAACCACTTTGAAAAATCAATCTGGCACTTTCTCAGACAATTAGGAATAGTGCTACCTCAAGATTCAGCTATATCACTCCAAGGCATATATCCAAAACATGCTCAAGTACACAACAAGGACATACAACATTTGCTCAGCCATGTTTGTGGCGGCTTTATTCATAATAGCCATAATCTGGAAACAACCCAGATGTCCCTCAACTGAGGAATGGCTACAGAAATTATGGTACATTTACATAATGGAATACTACTCAGCAATAAAAAACAAGGAAATCATGAAATTTGCAGGCAAATGGTGGGAACTAGAAAAGATTATCCTGAGTGAGGTATCCCAGAAGGAGAAAGACACACATGGTATATACTCACTTATAAGTGGATATTAGACATATAATAGAGGATAAACATACTAAAATCTATATACCTAAAGAAGCTAATCAAGGAGGAGGACCCTGGGTAAGATGATCAATCCTCACTCAGAAAGGCAAACAGGATGGTCATCAGTGGAAGGAGAAAACAGGAAACAGGACAGGAGTCTACCATAGAGGGCCTCGGAAATACTCTATCCAGCAGGGTATTAAAGCAGATGCTGAGACTCATAGGCAAACTTTGGGCACAGTGCAGGGAATCTTAAGAAATAAGGGGGAGAGAGAAAGACCTGGAGGGGACTGGAGCTCCAGAAGGAGAGCAACAGAACCAAAAAATCTGGGCACAGGAGTCTTTTCTGAGATTGATACTCCAACCAAGGACCATGCATGGAGATAACCTAGAACCCCAGCACAGATGTAGCCCATGGCAGCTCAGTATCCAAGTGGGTTCCCTAGTAAGGGAACAGGGGCTGTCTCTGACATGAACTCAGTGGTGGGCTCTTTGACCACCTCCCACTGAGAGGGGAGCAGCCTTCCCAGTCCACAGAGGAGGACAATGTTGGCCAGTCCAGATGAGACCTGACAGGCTAGGGTAAGATAGAGGAGGACCTCCCCTATCAGTGGATTGGGGAAGGGGCAAGGGAGAAGAAGAGGGAGAGAGGGTGAGGTTGGGAGGGGATGAGGGAAGGGGCTACAGTTGGGATACAAAGTGAATAAATTGTAATTAATAAAAAATAAATAAAAAAAAAAACAAGAAGTGGTTCTCAACCGGTGGGTAGAGACCCCTTTGGGATGGTCAAACGGCCCTTTCATAGGGGTCGCCTATCAGATATCCTGAATATCAGATATTTACATTATGATTCATAGCAGTAGCAACAAAAATGAAGTAGCAACAAAAATAATTTTATGTTTGGGGTCATCACAATATGAGGAGCTGTATTAAATGGTTGCAGCACTAGGAAGGTTGAGAACCGCTGGCTTAAGGGGACATCCAAAGGGAATGGCTGTCAGATACAGTACACATGCGAGAATAACTCAGAGGCTATTAAAAACTGAGATGCCATGTAGTTTTGAGAGTCATCAGCTGGCTTCCATTACGATGGACAACAGCCCTGCTCTATTTTTAGAGCCGCTGCAAAGATCAAAGAGGAAGGGGCCTTGTTCCGGCTTCCTGATCCAGGCCCCTCATCTCTGCTTGCTTTTCCTTTGTATTAAGAACATCTCCAAAACACTCACAGCCAGGACTGCCTGGAATCCCCCAACCTTCTGGGGAAAGCTTAAAAACTGTTCTGCTCAGTAGTCACATGGAAGAAAACCCTCAGGAGAGTAACTGAAAACCTCAGAAGTTCACATTCAAGTTAAAAGTACTTCAATGCAAGCACTGTCCCAGCAACCAGCTCAGGATCTTTGTGCCTACTAGAATCTGAGCTTTCCAAGGCTGGAGTCTCTGAAGATAAATGCAGAACAGCAGCAGCTGAACCAAGGCCCCAGGCTCCCCTTTCTCTAAACACACACACACACACACAAACACACACACACACACACACACACACACACACACACACACACACACA
>NW_026588368.1:61770-81885 GCF_907164565.1 Psammomys obesus | reverse complement strand
CACACACACACACACACACACACACACACACACACACACACACACACCTGCACCGGCTCTGGTGGGTTAGGCTGAGGTTAATTGCTCAGAGGTAAAATGACTTACTTTGGGTGAACAGGCTGTACATTTGTCAAATGCCAGGCTAACAGGAAGGACATTATCGAACCGTGACAGAAATCCCCGGATCTAAAAACAAACAGAACAATTACTCATTAGGCAAGGGATGAACACATCTATAAAGATGCATGTGGAGTGGGTGACAAGGAGGAGGAGATGGTTATTAGGGTCCTGACGCAGGCAAAATCTTGTGAATGTAAGCGCCCCTCTCCCTGAACTGTAATAGATTTGGGAGAGAACTACATCAGGTTCTTTATTGCCAAGATATATATGATTTTTAAATATTTGAGACCTAAAAGCAAATTTGCTTAAAAACATAAAAAGCGAGGTGGAAAATCTAAAGCACTGTCTCAGGGCTGGGAGGTGGCTCAGTGGGTGGAACCTTGGCTAGTATGCCCAGGCCTGGGTTCCATCACCAGCACAGCATAAAACAAGGCAACGTGGTGCACACCTCAGATCCCAGCACTGTAGGAGGTGGAGGCAGGAGGATCAGTCACCCTTGGCTACATAATAAGTCTAATGCCAGCTTGGGCTACATGAGACCCTGTCTCAAAAAACCAAAATGAACATAAATTACTGCTTTAAGAAATGTCTGAGAGCTAGAGTGTAACTGAGTGGCAGGTCACTTGCCTGGTTGTAAGAGGCTGAGGTTCCATCCCAGCATCATAAAACAACAAAACTCAGACATCTAGGTTGCTCTGACTTGGTTCTCTACGGAAATACAGAAGCCTGGGGTAAGCGTGCAATCCACAATCTACACTGGCTTCTCCAGGGATAACAGAAAGCAGAGACTCTCATAAAGGCAGGCCTAGTGACTAGCTGCTGAAGGCAGCTCACACAAACATTAAAACAACAACAACCAAAACCAAACCAAGTCAAGCTAAAACAAAACCCGTGCACTCACACCATTGATGGGGAAACAGCACCACCTTGAGCAGAAACGTCTCGTTGCAACCAATAAATCCACTTTTCTGAGTACCTTGAAGCCACCATTATGATTTAGTGGTGATGGGGAGCTGAAGCCTCTTGCATGTACCAGAAAGATATAATTAATAAAACTCAGGAAGATAAAATTAATAAAACTCATAATGGTAAAACCTTGAGCATTTCCACAGAAGCCAGCACTTGCAGTAAGCAAGATAATACAAATCTTTGTGAAAGTTCACTTACTTGATGCCAGAACTCCCTGTTGTAAGTTAATGAAGCATAGGCTCAGAAAGGTGAAGCAGCCTGGCTTAGGTAAGCAGGTGAGAAAGCTCCGTTTCAAAAAGAGGCCTCTCTCTGGTTCCTACTGCTGTCATGGACACCATGACTGCAGGTGGGTGGGTGTCTCTGCTTTCTACAGTTCCACATCACAGTCTATTACCAAAGGAAGTCATGGTAGGAACTCAAGGCAGGCAGCTGGAGGCAGGCACTGAAGCAGAGACCACGGAGGAGTGCTGTTTACCTGGTTGCTCATTGTGGTTTGCTCAGCCAGGCTTCTTATAAAACCACCTGCCCATGGGATGGCACCGCCCACAGTGAGCTGGGTCCTTCCACATCAATCACCAAACAAGAAAATACCCTGCAGGCTTGCCCACAAGCCACATAGACACTTACTTTTCCTTAATTGTCATTCCTTCTCACATATGCCTAGGCTGGTGTGAGGTTGACAAAAACCAATCAGCACACAGACTTTAAGAGCACCTGGCTCCCTCTTTTAGGTTAACAGCTTTTTTTTTTTAGGTTAACAGCTTTTGTCTTTTATGTCTCCACTATTTTTCTTTTCTTTCCTTATTTAGTGCTAGGGATTGAATCAAGAGTTCAGACTTGCTGAGCACAGCCTCTCCTGATAACTTCAATCACCTCATTTAAATAGCGCCCCCCCCCACTCCCGCAGTATCCATGCTTATGCCCAGGCAAACAGATGCCAGAGGAGATCAGCTGTCTTCTATCAATCTCCAAGCACAACAACTCTCAACCACAGCTTTTCTCTGATATGCCAGGGCCACAGGTACCCACAGCCATGCTGTGGCTTTGTTTGCAATCTTTCCAGGCCCCCATCACTACAGGCAAACAACAACAAGAAGAACAACCCCTCAACTCTCTTTACCCATAGCCATCTTGAACAAACACCTAAGTCCAGATGAGCACAAAGGCTGACACAGTCCACGGCAGAGTCTCTGTTTGCTGTGCTGCAACCAACAGCTTGATGAGGAGTGTGTGTATTCTCACCTCCGGAACATTTAATCTTGGGAATGCCCACAGGCCACTTCCGGAGCCTATTTCTGTGCTGATACATCATGACCAAAAGCAAATGAGGGGTGGGGGGAGGTTCATTTCACTCACACTTCCACCTCACAGTTCATCATCAAAAGCAGCAAGGGCAGGAACTCAAGCAGGGCAGGAACCTGAGACAGGAGCTAATGCAGAGGCCATGGAGGGGTGCTGCTTCCTAGCTTGCTTCTCCTGGCTTCCTCAGCCTGCTTTCTTATAGAACCCAGCACCACCAGCCCAGGAATGGCACAACCCACAGGGGGCTGGGCCCTCTCTCATCAGTCATTAATTAAGAAAATGTCCTACAGGTTTGTGAATGGCCCAGTCCTACAGAGGCATTTTCTTAATTAAGATTCCCTCTTCTCAAATGTGTCAAGTTGACATAAAACTATCTAACACAAGTATTAAGTCAAAACTGGCTCCTTGGGAACCTCTGAAAATGTGACTTTTAGTTTTTGCCTCTAAGAAATGTGGTGGCCTTTTCACAAACTAGAACAAGAGGCAAGTTCAGGGTGGAAAATATGCTAATCAGGAACCAGAAGTCACCAGCATGGCTGAAAGGGCAATTGCAAGTCACAAAAGACAATGTTGAGATCTTCGTGAGCTCCAGGAGTTCCAGGTTTAAATGCAAGCTCAGGGGCCAGTGAGATGGTGCAGCAGTAAAAGCACTGCTTCCAAGTCTGATGACCTGAGTTGGGTCCCTGGGATCCACGAAGTAGGAGAGAACTGACTCCTGCAAACTTGCCTGTGACCACCATATGAACGACATGGTTCATACTCAGGCCTGTGCGCGTGCACACGAACAACTATGATGAAGATGAATGTCTGCTCACAGAGCGCCTCACATACACCGGAGTTACTTTCATCCTGAGTTCTTTTAAAGCACTCAGATTCAACACGTCTTCATTAAAATTCTGTTGAAAGTGGCATACATATCTGTGTCTCCATTTTGCGGTGGCTCACGGGGCTTCTGCTGTCATTTCTGTTCTGTGGGAGTGTTCTATGCTAAATGTATGAGTGGGGATGGGGAGCAGAGGCCAGGGGAAGGGAAAGAATAGAATTAGTTAGGGGGATGGAAAGGAGAGCTAGAAAAGAGAAAGACAGAGAGAGAGAGGGAGGAAGAGGGGGAGAGAGGGAGAGAGGGAGAGAGAGAGAGAGAGAGAGAGAGAGAGAGAGAGAGAGAGAGAGAACAGCAACACAGGTCCCAGGGTTCTCCCAGGAGTCAAGCCATCTCACTAGCCCCATGGCTAATCTTTCTTTGTGCTATGAAGTAAGGCTCTACAATACTTTTTTCCCACATGTACAAATTCATGCCACAGATGTTTGTTTATTTTGAGACAGGGATTCAGCCTGTAGTCCAGGCTGGCCTTATACTAAGACAATCCTTCTGTCGGTGCTGGGATGACAGGGGTGAGCCACCACACCGAGTTGCAGAGCCACCAGTCGGAAAATGCTTTCTCTACCATGTCTCGTCAGTTGCCCATGTGTGTAAGAGCTCAGAGTTACCAAAAAGCTCTGCAGCATTCACATATATCAAGGCTAAAGACCATGATGAATTGAGAGCTCAGAAATGAACTCTTAGGAGTACGTCAACTCCATTCCCTCGGCCTGACAGGAAATGCATAAAACTTATGGTGCAGAGGCTGCTGCCAGCAGTTCAGCCCCATACTTAGACATGTCTAAACTTCCAGAGTGACCCACCATTCAGGTTATGCAGAAGTCTTAAGCGATATATCCAGATCTTTCCAGAGAGGCCAGATGCCAATTCATAGTCAAGGAAACTACCCCATATTGGAATTCTTTTCAAAGGGATCTGTAAAGGTTCTGTTCCCTGCCCTTTTCTGTTCTCAAGACTTATGTTTTTGTTTTTAAATTTAAATTTAAATTTATTTTACTTGGGTACACAGGGTTTCTTTGTATAGCTCTGGCTGTCCTGGAACTTACTTTGTAGACCAGGCTGGCTTGGAACTCTGAGATCCTCCTGCTTCTGCCTCCCAAGGGCTGTTTTTTTTTTAATTAAAAATTTATTTTTTATATTAATTACAGTTTCTTTGCTTTGTGTCCCAGCTGTAGTCTCCTCCCTTATTCCCTCCCAATCTCACCCTTCCTTCTTCATCTCCTCCCATGCCCCTCTCCAAGTCCAATGATAGGGGAGGTCCTCCTCCTCTTCCCTCTGACCCTAGCCTATCAGGTCTCATCAGAACTGGCTGCATTGTCTTCCTCTGTGGCCTGGTAAGGCTGTTCCTCCCATCAGGGGGAGATGATCAAAGAGCCAGCTACTGAGTTCATGTCAGAGACAATTTCTGTTCCCCTTACTAGGGAACCCACTTGGAGACTGAGCTGCCATGGGCTACATCTGAACAGGGGTTCTAGGTTATCCAGGTTATATCCATGCATGGTCCCAAGGGCTGGTATTAAAGGCATGTGCCACCACCATCTGGCAACTTATTTTACTTTTAATTTTGTATATGTACAAGTATGTACATGCATGCACACAAGTGCAGTGGCCATAGAGAGAGGTATTAAGGATCCCCTGGAGCTGGCAGAGAGGAAATTTCAGACTTAGATGTTGGGAAATGAACTTGGGTCCTCTGCAGCAGTAGCGTGTGCTCTTAACCACTAAGCCATCTTTCCAGTCATCACTCTCCCCTTTTCATAGATGAAAGCACAGAGGAGACATGAAAGCAGCCCATACAAAAGACTGATCAGTAGCTGCCAGGGGCTGAGGGTGGGACTGTAAAGGACACCAGGGCAAAGTTAGTGTCCGGTGTAATTTTCTAGGGGAAAAGGCTTTCATTTCTTTATTTCTGGTACTAGATGCTAATCCCAGGGCATTGTGATTGCTCTGCTTGTGACTGGGCTCTGCTGGCCGGAAGAATGGATGCGCCTACACTAACCTGAAATATGTGTTTCTTTGGTGCTACCTGCATTTGGCAGGGTCCTGGAAGAAAGCTACCTATACTTTCCTGGCTCCTGCCCTATAATCACTGTCAGATCCCAAACAGGCAAAGCAGGCAAGGAGAGAGCTCTGCTGTGAAGCATAAACCCTGGGTTATCCCTGAGCTTTGCCATCAGTGCTCTGAAGATAAGAGATGCTGCCCTGGGTGTGAGGTGAGAGGCAGCAGGCAGGAAGCATAGGCCATGAGCTAAGGGCTGTTAAGGGGGGTTTGGTAGCCTTGTGGCTGTCTCAGTACTCTGCCTGTGTAGTGTGGCCAGACTTCATTAGGCACACAAGGCCCTTCAGGAATGTACTAAGCAAGGACAAATGTCAGAGGTTAGTTCACGGAGTGGGCCTGGCTCTGTGCCATCTGAGGAGTATTATCATCTTTGTAACCACAAAGCCCTTTTTCGTAGCTCCGGGTGGTACATCTCCAATGACCATGTCCCTGGAGGTTTCCGGTGGTGGCTCTCAGCTGTGCTGGTGGTAAAGGTACTCTCTGGAAGGGCTCAGAGGTGACTGACGGCAGAGCAGGGATGGGGTCCCTAGACTGGGTTGTTATTTTAGCTAAAAAGACTCCAGTTTTACCCCAGGGCTCTTCATACGTCTAGTGTGCTCTCCACGAAGCAGCCTAAGCTTGTCACTCTTGTCATGCCAGGTCAGAATGCAGGGCATTCACGTGCACAGGCACCGTGTCAGGTCTACATGTTGAGTGTTGTCACTGGCCCTATGGCAGCTCATTTTGGTGTCACTGCCATCTGGTTACCTTCCACCACTCTCCAGATAAGATAACAAGGCTCAGAGAAATGGTGCAGCCTTACAAGCACCAAAGAGAAAAGCCAAGAATCTGTTCTGGTCTATTTTGGCTCTAAAGCCTGGTGGAAAAGCTGCAATGCGCAGAGAAGGAATGGAGAGAGAAAAGGAGGAAGTGAGAAAGGAAGAAAGGGAAGGAGGGAAGGGGGGAATAAGGGGAGGAACACACTATAAAACAAAACACTATAAAACAAAAATGCAGATGGTGTGTTATCTTCCAGGTGAATCCAGTTATCTTCAGTGGTTTTTGCCCAGTTGGATACGGAAGGGAGAGGGCCTTCTTCTCTGAACCACTGTGCTGGCCATGTTTCTACCTGAGCTCAGTATAACAAACTTTGGTGTCAAGCCCACCCCACTTCAATGGGAAGCTAAGGAACACCCAGAAACTGCTCAGGAACGAACAGCTACCCCAAAGCCCTCTTCAGAGCCCTACTTGCTTGGCTGTTGCAGCAGCTCCCTACAGGTTTGGCAAGGTTGCTAGAGCTTGGAGTTTGCACGCATAAAAACAAACTCCTGGATCAATCCTGGATGCTGAAAAGAGTCTTAATCACATTCTGTGCCAAGATGGAGTTTAGCAACAGTGAGGCCCAGGCACACTTCAGAGGTCTTTGTTTCAGATAACAGCTTCCGTTCCCATCACTGGCTGCTTCTCATTATTGAAATGGAGCCACAGAAGGACCAAAGAGCTAAGCTGGAAGCCAGCCAGCATCATCCTCAGAAAAATATTGCAGGATGCAGCTAACTCTTGAGACATTAGCGGGCATTGTTTCTCGAGTTTGAGGTATTCTTCCTCATTTCCTGCTTAGAGGGTAAATAAACTTCCATTTTAATAAAAATGGCAAGAGAAAGAAAGCCAGCATGGGCAAGGGTCTCACGAGCACAGAACTCTGCTAGTGCCTAATAAATACAATCTATACGTCACTCTCAGTGGCCTGTTATTAGGTTGTCCTCATACATAGGCGGAAAACATTAGGTTCAGAGGAGATGAGATATTTGCCCAAGGAGAAGGCAAGACAGCATGAGGGTGTGGTCAGACCATATACCCAGGAGCCTCCTAGCTTTCAGGCCCTCCCTCTGGATGGAGCTCCTACCATGCCCTCATGGGCTGGGTTGTGTCTACCGTCTTAAATGGCACCAAGGGCAAGCACTTCCTTGCTGTCTCTGATCCCAGTGTGTTCTGCATGGTCTGTGCTCAGGAAGCACCTGCTTGACTGGTTCGATGGAAAAGGTAGACAGCATGACCAGGTCACAAACCACAGCAGCCAACACAATACAACTGTGGACCATTCAGTTTTCCTGTCACCACCTAGCTGAGGGCCACAGAACCTGAGTGCAGAGAGAAAGGAAGCTCTTTCTTAGGCTTACACCTCAGACAATGCTCTCCTGCTCGACCTCCTCTAAGCAGAAAGTCTGTTCATCTCCCAGGGCATAAGAGCTAAGCATCCTTGAACTGTCAGGAGAGCTTATTAATAGTAGAAGGCCTGAGGGCAGAAAGATGGCTCAGTAGTTAAGAGTACCTACTGCTCTTCCTGAGGACCTGAGTTTTGTTCCCAGCACCCACACAAACTACTTATAACTGCTTATAACCCCAGTTCTAGCGCCATAGAACACTCTAACCTCTGTGGGCACTTGCATTCATGTGCATATATCCACACACAGACACATATACAAATAATAATTTAAATAAATCTTAAAAAATAAAAAAGCAGAAGGCTGAGGACTGGGGAGCAGGGCATCCGAGCCTGTGCAGACAGGGGATGACGGTGGCCAGAGCCTTGGGCTCCCTCTCTACCCTACCTCACTCAGAGAACTCCCAGGCCAGTCTTTGCTGGTGCCCTGCTCTAGTTTTGCTTTTCTGCAAAGAGTAAAAAGAAAGAACTCAAGAGCCCCAGAGAGCCATGAGCTGCTAAGCGCAGACCTAGTGGAAGAGCACACACACCTAGGCACAGGACGCATGCACTCAGGGGCTTCTGCTCATCTGTACTCCAGAGTTAGGAGTACAGGCCTGCTAAAACGGTGCTGGCCTGAGTTTCACTGTTCGCCTCAAGTGGATGTTTCCTTGCTGGCCGTGAGGCTTGCAGGGAAGCTTCCTGACTGTAGACACAATGTGACATGTGGCCTCACGCCCCTGTTGCCACACCCTCTTCACCTTCCTGGACTGTGGTCTAAAACAAAGCTTTCTCTTAACTTGCCTCTGGCAGATATTGTGACATCAAGATGAAAAAGTAACAAACGTCACACCAGACTTCCGTTCTTACCTCTTGCTTTTTCAGTGTGTGTGATGCACATGTGTGTGCAGGCGCATACACATGTATGTACAAGACTGTGAGTGGGGACCAGAGGTTGATAATTGGTGTCTTCCTTAATTATTGTGCTGGGAACATGAAATCTGGTCCTGGGGGTTGTGCAACAAATGCTTTATCCACTGAGCCACTTCCCTCCCACTCCCACTATTGAGTCAGGGCCTTTCTATGTGCCCCAGGAACCCTGAACTCTCAACTCTCCTGCCCCACCTCCAGTTGCTGGGGCTACAGGCTGTGCCGTCACGCCTGGTTATCATTCTCTTCATAAAAGATCCATTTGGTGGGAAACGGAGGGGGCACTAATTCTCTGCTGAGAACTATGATGAAAAAGTTGCCTGCCAAAAATCCCTGGCCGAAAAGCACAGACTGTCTGTTTCCAGAAAGTTCAAAGTATGACAAAAGCCTCATGTGAGTCGGGAGAAGGTCTCCTCTCTGTTGGAGGGCTATCAGGAAAAGTGCACACACACGCATTCCTTTGTGTGTTTGTATGTGTGTGTGTGTATGTTCCTGAGTGCTTGGACCATTCATTTAATGATTTAGGTCATTTTCTGTATTTGCTTATGCATCCTGCTTTCTCACATCAAATAGTTCTTCACGGTTTTCAAGACCTGTGCCAAGTTTCTTCAGCCATAATATTCAGCTGATTTCAGTTTGGGGACTAATTAAGTCTCTCACTGTCTCTCAATAATATCTGAATGGGTCCATTTTGCCTGTGGACCCACAGGGAGGGACAGAGCAAGCCAGTGGCCTCCTAGGTCTTTACTCAGAGGACAGCAGAGAAGTCAAGGAATGTTCTCCACCATTACACAATGGCTTTTGGGAGGTGTTGGGGGTGGAGTTGGGGATTTCCAGGCACCTCACTCCACAGGAGCAGGTTAAATAAGCACTCTCCTGGGGCACTGAGAAAATGAGCCAGAACCTTACAGGTCATTCTTTACAAGCAAAATACACAAAGGGACTCAGCCAGCTCCCCTCCAACAGGAAACCATTTGTCTCTAGGGGAGGGAGGAGGAGGGAGAGGTGAGGAAGAGAAGGAGGGGAGGAGAGGAGAAGGGCGAGAAGGGTAGGGGGGGAGAAGAAGGGAAGGAGAGGGAGGAGGGGAGGAAGGCTGTTGATTCGCTACCAGGCCTAGCTCTGTGGAGATGATGCTCTAATCAAAACACAGTTGCACTAACAGAGTCCTCTCCACTTGAGGAAAAAAAAAAAAAAAGAAAACCATTTGTTTAAATGGGGACTGAGCAACTCTGATTAATTTTGAAGTTCTTGCTCTCCTTTTTAGAATGTAGCTAAAAATAAAGGCTTAAAACTTGAACTAAGTAAGCAACACACACACACACACACACACACACAGCTTTTACCATATATGGTGGCATTATTCTTCAGCCTTTGAAAAGGCCAAGTGAAGAGATGGCCAACAACCAAAATAACCCTTCAGACAACTGCAGAGGAGTGGAACGCTGGAAGGCTTGGTGAATGGCAGGCAATTACTAGGCTCGCTCCTTGGGGATGAATGCCCATCGAGCGATGAGTTGCCATAGCTCTTGGGAAGCTCAGGCACATGCATCTGACACAGCCACCCCTCAAGGGAGGGGATTCTGCCCCCTGGCCTTGGCACTAAGAAAGCAACAGAGGCGGCAATTTAACTTAAAGGAAGAAACCAGTGCAAGGACATGACTGAAAATTTAATTAAGCCTCTACTCAGCATGAAATCTGTGAGAGAGATGAGGACCGGTCTCCAGGGCAGGAAAAGAGGCAGGATGACCTGGACAAGATGTAGATGAGAGTAGCCCACCCAAGTCAGCCGGAAGGTCAGCAGCCTTGTATGTGGTGGGGGAGGGAGATTACTGTTGCCAGGGTCTGCTGAAGTGTGTCTATGGAAAAAGACTGATATGTTCAGGTCACACAAATGCTCTGTTTGCAGGAGTGGGGGGAGCCACCTTTCCTGGGGTTCTATGGTTTCCAAAGGTGAGGCAGAGGTACTCCTGGACCATTGCTAAAGCACCTACTTTCCTGACACAGATTATGAGACAGCAGGTATAAGACAGGAGGTGGCACAGACAGCAGAGATGAAGTAGAGCTAGGCTGAGGTGCCACCGCCACCGTGCAGGCCAGAACACTCCACCCACAGAAGTGCTGAGAGAACACCAGTCATGGGCCATTGGCTTGGATCATGGCTTCGCTAACTCCATGATGGTGGGCTAGCCCTTCCTTCTGCTGACTCATTCTCACTGGAAAGTACCAGGCACAAGGGTTGGGCACATAGTTGGTAGGCAAAATGCCCTAGTTTCATCCCAGCCACCAAATAAATGAATTGCCAGTCAAGATCTGTGCCTCCTCCACATCTCCTCAGATGTGACACTAAAACTAACCTCATTTCCCCAGAAGGCAGCATGCAGCCTGCGGCTCATCCCACAGTGCCTTTCTTTTCAGCCTCAGGCACGGACCCTGTAAATTATGTTGTGAAAAAGCCCTGCTACTGGGTGGCATGGCTAACAGTCTGTCCATGCTTGCCCAGAAAGGCTTCCTGCCCAGGTAGGATACTGGCCACTGAAGGCTACCCGGCTAATCCACACTCTGGGCTGCTGGGTTGGCATCCACCAGCTTGGTCTCCGTGCCTACGAGGGTGCTCAGTTTGATTTGTAGACAGGAAAAGACGGACCTGAGAAGTTCTGAGACTGGGCCAGGGAAGGGCACCCATAGCAGGGCTGAGACTGAACCTGGCTGGACCAGGCCTGGCTATCCCAAGGCCTGCCCCTTCTTTTTCTACTGCATGATAGTCTGGTGAACAGCTTGAACACATCAGACTAGGCAGTTCCACTGGTTCATTCCTCCCAGCAGTGTCCTCAGAACAGACATTCTCCAGGTTGTAAGGCCCCTCTGAAGCGGCAGTTGCAGGAGTTGGTGGAAGGCTGTTGGTGGAAGGGTGAGGTGGTCTCACCTTCTCCTCCACTAGAGGACTGGGGCAGGACCACAACTTCATTTCCAAATCGCTCACCTGGTGAGGCACAAGTCCAAGAGAGGTGGGGGGTTCATTCATGCGGTCATCACTGCTGCTGGCGATGGCATAGCCCCTGCAAGAGGAACGCAGGAAGGCTCTCAGCTCACGTGTGCTCATGGTGAGCACATGAGAGAACATCTTGGGGCACTGGAAAGAGTTAGGGGAGCCAAATGCCCCTTTGCTGGGCTTCATAAGGTACAGGAAATTAATTTCCATGGGAAGCAGAGAAAGGCAGTCATTAAAAAATGGGCTCCGTAGAGTAGGAAAGATGAGAGCAAGCTTGTGAACACTGCCAAATGGTTAACTTCTCCTCTGTGCTTTGGGTCCATTAGCTGTGAAACAGGAGGGGCTACATGATATATCAGGGGCATGTGAGACAAACTGCCAAGTGCAAGGCTTTCCTCTCTCTCTTCTTTCTTCCTTTCCTCTCTCCCTTCCCCCTTCCTCTCTTCCTCCTTTTCTTTCCCATTTTCACATGCTGTCACTACACTGTGAAAGCTAGCCTTAACCCCTGGCTCGGACTATCCTCCAGCTTAGTCTTCCAGTAGCTGGGAGTGAAGTGTATCTCTACATCCTCCCGTAACCTGCTAAACTGATCTAAATGTGATAAACATCGAGGAAGGAGAAATAAAAGGAATGAACTGGGCTGGAGAAGTAATGGGCTACTCCCCAGAGAAGAGAAATGTTCATTTATGTCCCAGAAGAACTGTTTTTTTTTTTAATTAATTAATTTATTAAATAAATTATAGTTTATTCACTTTGTATCCCAGCTGTAGCCCCCTTCCTGATCCCTTCCTAATCTCACCCTCCCTCCCTCATCTCCTCCCATGCCCCTCCCCAAGTCCACTGGTAGGGGAGGTTTTCCTTCCCTTCCATCTGACCCTAGCCTATCAGGTCTCATAAGGACTGGCTGCATTGTCTTCCTCTGTGGCCTGGGAAGGCTGCTCCCCTCTCAGTGGGAGGTGGTCAAAGAGCCCACCACTGAGTTCATGTCAGAGACAGCCCCTGTTCCTCTCACTAGGAAACCGACTTGGATACTGACCTGCCATGGCCTACGTCTGTGCAGGGGTTCTAGGTTATCTCCATGCATGGTCCTTGGTTGGAGTATCAATCTCAGAAAAGACTCCTGTGCCCAGATTTCTTGGTTCTTTTGCTCTCCTGTCTTTCTATCTCCCCCTTCTTTCATAAGATTCCCTGCACTCTGCCCAAAGTTTGCCTATGAGTCTCAGCATCTGCTTTGACATACTGCTGGGTAGACGTCTTTCAAAGACCCCCTGTGGTAGGCTCCTGTCCTGTTCCCTGTTTTCTCCCTCTTCCAGTGTCTGTCCCATTTGCCTTTCTGAGTGAGGACTGATCATCTTACCCAGGATCCTCCTTCTTGATTAGCTTCTTTAGGTGTACAGATTTTAGTATGTTTATCCTCTATTACATGTCTAATATCCATTTATAAGTGAGCATATACCACGTGTGGCTTTCTGCTTCTGGGATACCTCACTCAGGATGACATTTTCTAGTTCCCGTTATTTGTCTGCAAATTTCATGATTTCCTTGTTTTTTATTGCTGAGTAGTATTCTATTGTGTAAATATACCACAATTTCTATATCCATTCTTCAGTTGAGGGAATCTGGGCTTTATTTGTAATAGCCAGAATCTAGAAACAACCCAGAAGAACTGTTTTTTTTTTTTTTTTTACCTGTTACCAGGACAAAGTGGGCAGGGTGTTGGGATCAAGGAGGTGTAGAGTCATCTCTCAAGGATTTTACTTCCTACCAGGTAGTAAGAAACTTGGGTGGCAGATGAGGTGAAGGCAGGGGAGGACACAGCTGTTCATTCCCCTTTCATGCCTTGTCTACTAGCCACTGAGGCTCTCTGAGTCACATGACAAACAGAATACTCGCTGTGACTTTCCACATTGCCTTTCTTGGAATTTAATTTGGACGAGAAATAACTATTTTCTACATTTGATTCTCTCCGTCTGTACTACAAATGGCACATAGAGCAGAACCCTCCAAATCAGGGTACAGCAGTGCTGGTAGGCTAAGCCTGGCTGCCACTCATTAGCTCTGTGAATCTTAGACCCCAAACTCAGCTCCCCCACCAGAAATTGGGACCAATGAGCCAGGTGAGATGGCATGGTCTGGTAATGCTGGCACTGGGCAGATTGAGAATCTCTGTGAGTGTAAGGCCAACATGTGCTACATGAGTTCAAGGCAAGCCTGGGATACAGGGAGAATCTGTCCAAAAATAACACCAACAAAATCACAAATACTAGTTTTTTCCTAATAACATGTATAGGGGATCAAAGAAGTCAAGAGTTATAAAGCAATTGGAGGAGGGCCTTGCACAAACTTTTGAGAAATGAACCACAGTGTCTATTGTCCAGTCAGGTGTGGGCACCTGTTTGCCCTCAGGGCAAAATCACAACTTCATTTGAGAATAAGAGCTGTGTGAAATAAGATTATATGGAAAGTGTAGACCTGAAATGTAACAATGACACTGAAAACTTTGATGGGTTTAACCTTTTCCAGGCAAAGAATTAACACACAGGAGGATGAGGCAACTGTAAAAGCAAGGGAAGACAGAGAGAACATGGAGGACGCAGGGGACCCACATGAGGGACACTGGGAGACCAGACAGAGTGCAGCTGGGGGTCTTAGAAAGAAATGGAGGACAAGAGAATGGGACAGAGTGGTACTCCGGGGAACAGGACCGAGAATGTACGCCACAGATGGAACTCCCAGGACAGAGATGCCAGAAGCTGCGGAAGGCTCAGGCAGAATGAACTAGAGCAGGAGACTGCCCCAAAGCCCCCAGGGGAAGGAGGAGAAGGAAAAGAGAGAGAACATGGCAGTCTTGAATTCCATCAAACATGAGAAACCTTAAATGCCTTTCCAGACAAACAAAACCTGAAGTGCTTAGGGAATTCTGCAGGCAGAAGAAAATGCCTCAGAGCTGCAAGTTTAGGGGCACAGGAAGAAATGAAAAATGTTTGCAAAACTAAATAAATATTAACTATGTAACAGTATCTTCTGGGGTTTAAATATGTAAATAATTTTCAAAAATAAATGTGAAGACACCTCTGGTCATCTAACAACATTTAGTCTCCTCTTCTGCCTCTTACAGCTTTACTCAGAGAGGCATCAGGCCTATCCAACAGAGCTAGATTTTTTAATATTCCTTGTTATATAAATCAAAGGGTGTGTTTTCAGGAAAGGTTCTTTAAGGGGCACGTCACACTTTTGCAGCACCAAGGCAGCTGTTGACAAAAGGGGCCCATGGAGAAAGTAGCTGACCCATTTGCTGTGATAGGAAAGCATGGCTGAATTCTGTGCTAGAAGCACAGGAAACGGTGGTATTGGGATTATGCAACCAAAACAGCACTTTCTGGCCTCGAAGGATGTGTGCTGGGTGTGAGAGTGGGGAAAGCTGCACTTAGAGAATATAAGCTAATAGCTGCAAGGCATGCTAATGTCAGGGCAGCCAATGGATTTGTGCTTTGCCTGCTATGTGCTGCCTTGATGAAAACTGGGACAAGCAGGTAAGATCTATATTCAGGACCAACAGGGAGGCACCAGACCTGCAAGGTGACATTGGAAGGGAAGTCATGTCCTGAGAGGTCCAGCGACCTAAGAGAAGAGGTTACTTGGTGCATTCCAGACAGCGTGGAAAGACATGGGAAAGGCTGGCCAGTGTGTTCATCCTCCTCGGGGCATCACTAGCAAATGACCATGCTGGCGAAGCCAGGCTAGAACTGGGGATAGTCACGGGCTTTGTGGTGAGGGCTCAAGTTCTGGAGACAAGACAGGGGCTAAGGTTGAATAGGAGGATAGACATGGGCACCCATCAAGAATCTGTTTAAAGTCAGATTTCAATAGTGACAAATCTGTGACACAGAGTCTGGACATTCCTTTACAGTTGGGCAGCTGGTGAGAGACACCAACCTGATGTGACCTGTGACCTTCGTATGGATTTTGTCCATTCTAAAGTTAAAAGGTGTGGTTTTGTTTTAAATTGTAGTCATGTGAAAGAAAATGATTCCTGGAGAAAAGTAACAAGGAGACCTTTACTGCTCACTGCTGAGCCATCACCATCTGATGGATTCTGGGAAGGAGGAAGGTATGGTATAGAGCTGTGCATGCTTGTAGGGTAGAAGCTTGAGATAGTCAGTGGTAGGGGGGAGAGTAATCATTATAATTGTGTTCTATACACATATAAAATTATCCAAGAACAAATCTATTAATTAAAGAACTCGATTAAAGGGGTTCCTTTGTCTCAAGCCCCAATGGCTTTTAGTTTGTTATTAAAATGAACGCTTATTTGCCGGTGAGATGGCATGGTCACACAGGTGTGATACTGGAGAGCAGCATCTTGTGCCCACGGGTGAGGGGAGCTGAGTGGCACATGCTGAGCCTCTGAACCTACCCTAGACGGTGGAGTTTGAACTTTTTTTGGCCAAGTTCCTGGACACAGACCTCGGCCACAGGCAGGTGATATAATTCCTAATGCCAGTGACACATTACATAGTACACACATTATATACACAGCATATACACTATACACATTATGCAGTACACATATTCACATTGTCCAGGGCTAAGAAAACCACACAACAGACTAATAATAGAAGTGACGTGTGACAGGCCAAATGCCCGTGCCAAAGTCTTCCTTCTTCCTTATCAGCTATCAAAATCATCAGAAGAATTCAAGAAGGGCATGGGGGCATGCCCAAGAGATCACATGCTGAGTACTTTCAGGCCTAAGAATTGGACTAGGTTATTTTTCGTCTTGTTTTGAGGTCAGAAAGGCTGAGACGAGGCTAAGGGAGGCCAAGGAAACTGAGGAGCTCTAAGTTCAAACGTTCATCTGGGTTCCAGACTCACCCCTCAGGATGCTGCAGGACAGAAACCATCAGCTCCACAGCCAGGGCACCTGCAATCACGGCCAGGCCTGGGCGGCTCACTGTGCACTGCTGGTCCAGAGTCCGGTCTCTGGTTGACTAAAGACAAACAACCATGGGCATGTATAGAATATTCTAGTCCAGGCAGCCCTAGGTGAACCTGAAACTCCCCACGATAAAGCTTTAAAATACAACCAGATTGGTGCAGTCGACGAAGGCCAGCCGGCCTCACCCTATCTAGTCTTGGGAGTGTCATAATAAGCAAAACAGTATGTAGTTAAGTGAGACACTATGCTGAACAGTATACGTACTGTAAAGAGACAGAGATGAGGACATTAGCCATCAGCAGCATGACCTCATGGTGGCTCTGCACCCAGGGCTCCTCTAGAGGAATCCATCACCTCCCTAGTATGTGGTCACAGGGAGGAACGATCATGAGTACCCAGTCACCTTTTCCTCCCATTCAGCCTGAGGTAATGGCTCAGAGTGACCCTGAATGAGGCAAGAGCCACGATCTCTACCCTGCTGTCCTCTGCTCTTGTGCATTGCCTCATCCCCCAGCCTGTGGTCTGAGGACTTAACTGCAAAACTGCAAGCATTTGTTACCACCTGTCTCCACACACAAGCTGTTCCTGGGTCAACCCCACAACGCTAACCTTCCAAATGGGGGCAAATCTTGTGGCTATTTGATGCTATAAAACGCTTATGCAATGAAAAGAAAGACATGGCTGTCCTGCTTGGGGGCTCAGCCCTGCTTGATGATGACCACTGATCAACAGGGCAAGCTGCGCGTTCCAGTATGTGATGAAGGCCATTATGCCTCCCTCTCTACACATGAGGAGATGGCAGCTTTTCTCTGTGCTGGGGGAAGAAAAGGCCAGTTGTTTTATAGAGCACACTGGGTTTGATAATAGCAGAAGGGGAAATAGGGCACTTCAGGGAACACATCTGCCCCTGAGCCCTGAGGAATGCCTGTTCCCATAGGCTCACTAATCTGGAGAACCCAGCTGGAGGTGCTCCTGGCTGCCTCACACACCACCTGCTCAGCAAGGAGCATGCTCAGGGCACATGGACTTCCTCATCTAGATGGTCAGATAAAATACATGAGGCACAATTAAGAATTCAATTTCAGACAGACAGCAAATACTTTAAAAAAAAATTAAGCAGCTCTTGAATACTATTAAGGGCATATTCATATACTTAAAAAAACAAAACTAAAACCAAAAAGAACACTTTCTGTTTACCTGAAATTTGGTTTCCAGACAGTGTGACAGGCCTGTGCTCTGCCCTGTTCTGCTAAATCACAGGGAACAAGAGGCCTTCTGGATCATCAAGGAGGCAGCATAAGGTCTGGCCCAGAACCTGGGGCTTCAGTCTCCTTGTTTCTGGGGCTCTTTCTAGAGTCAGTGTAGGGCTACAAGGGAGCAGGCTATGCAGAAGCTTCCTCACTCAGCTTGGGTCACACAGCTGTGATCACATTTATGCAGAGGCTGTGGCTCAGCCATCCAGGTAAGGGTGCCAACCATGGCTCATGGTGGGATAACGCCACCCTGACCCCAACTAGAGAATGCTCTTTATTAGACAACCTTTAAAAGGCACTGGGAGGGCAGGAACAAGGAACTCGACTTACGTCTCCTGGAGCCACCACGTCATTGCAGAAGTAGCAGCCAAGCTTGTACCCGGGGATGTTGGCAAAAAGTGAGGAGCCCAAATCAGCAGGTGGCAAAAGGTGGCTTAGGCACAAGTCCCCAGCTCCCTGCTGCTTCGGCTTCTTCAGGCCATGTCTCATGACAACAAAGGTGTCAAACCCCAAGGCAGCATTGATGACCAGCTAGCATTGAAGGAATAAAAGGGAGTTAGGACAAACCAACCTCAGGCTGAGGCTAAGTTCATATGTGGCTACCTTTAAATTGCCTTCTTTTTCTTTTTCATGTGAGCGTAACTAGACTTTCATAGCCATTTGAAACCTGTAAGAGACTTGATAAGTTGCTAACATAAAAAAATTTAAAACCCTTTACAAACATGCCTGTTTAGAGAAGAGGATACCAAGGGTCACAGTTCCACCTCAGTCCCAGGGTCATGAGGCTGACAGGAGGGAGGTGTGGACAGCAGTTGGTGGTTCTCCAGACCAGGTTTCCATGCCCTTTTAGTTCCTTGGAAAGGTTTACTGAGACATGATTTACAAACCATAATTTGCCCACAATGTGGATTTTGTTTCAGTTTTTGTTTTTTTGGAGACAGAGTTTCTCTGTGCAGCCCTGGCTGTCCTGGAGCTCACTCTGTAGGTCAGCCTGAACTTGAACTTAAAGATCTGCCTGCTTCTTTCTCTCAAGTGCTGGGATTAAAGGCATGTGCCACCACCACATGGATTTTTAAGAGGAGCTTTCTTCGTTTGTACCGTAAGAACTCCCTTGGGTTGTGATTTAGGTTGTTCTCCCAAAATTTTGGTCACATTAAAGTTTGAAAGAATCAAGAAAAGGGATGCTGGAGAAGAAAAGATATAAACCACCCCTGACACAGCTCTGAGGGCTCCAGAAACTCTGGGGCACTGCCTCTTGTAGCCCCCCTTCTGTTCTTGTCCTTTGCTCCATACATGATAACAAAATGATAGATGACAGATGACTGACAGATGAAGGGTGGATGGTGGTAGGGGCAGACATGCATGTTTTTATATATAAATGTAACATAAGATTCATACACTATTTTATAATATGGCATTTTCTTATTACCATTCTTTGAAAACTTCCCTGAGAATGGCTGCGTACTTAGCGAAACATCCTACATCACAGGGCCTTGAACTTCACAGGGACTAACAGCAGCACCTGCAAGGATCGCTAGGAGAATAGTAAGCACATTCTTGCTGGGTGATGGTGTGAGGTAAAAAAGAACTATGAGGCCACACAGGTCACCCTCCCAGGGAGGACAGCCTGTGGAAACTTCTCTCTTGGGTGGCTCACTAAGGTCTACACAGAGGTAGCCGGAGGCACACTCTACCTTCCGCTTGCTGGCTGCAATGACAGTAGGAAGCCACCGGCTCTCCCTGGTGTCCATTAGCAGGAAGATGACATCATGGTTCTCGATGAGCTGCTCCAGCTGTTCCACGTCTCTGTGGGCCTGCTCCAGCGTGAGGTCAGAGAAGTTCACAGGGTGTCCTGGCATGGGGATGCTCATGTTGAACCCGCTGGCATTCTAGGGAAGCAATGGCCACACTCACATCACTTACAACCAGGAATTTCTCTGTGCACAGTGCTACTGCTCCTTCCTTCAAATACCTGGGCCCTGTTCTCCACCTTCTCCACTTCCTTGAGCCAGTTGTGTATGTGTGTGTGTGTGTGTGTGTGTGTGTAGTGCTGAGGATGGCGCTCAGAGTCACAGGTGCAGTACAGCCAGGGATGTTCACTTTCCACAGAAAGGAAAGGATCACAAACTGAATCTCAAGCCTCTGCATCCCACTGGCCATGGGTAAGCATGAAAACATTGGCGTTCTTAGAGTTGCCAAAACTGACTGGAAAGATGGCAGGAGGTCGGTGCAAGAAAGCAAAAGGTCAGGAACTAAGTGGCTGAGCTCAGATTCAAGGCAACCTCTGCATGGGCCCATGGGAGATTCACACTCCTCTCCAGTAACAGACTGTTCTCCTAGGTGGACAAGCCTGTCTACCCCAGGGTAGACTGACAGATCTATGCCTTCTTCCACAGGACTTTCAGGCCATCTCTGCCTCGTTTCTCACTGTGGGAGCACCAGAATCACACACACACACACACACACACACACACACACACACACACACACAC
>NW_026588368.1:3346-61760 GCF_907164565.1 Psammomys obesus | reverse complement strand
ACACACACACACACACACACACACACACACACACACACACACACACAAGCACTTCTATGCCTGGCTTCATGCTTACACAGGAAGTGCTTCAGCCAATGACCACCCCTCATCCCTGACATCTTGGCAGTGTTTTTAAAAGGCTATCATAGAGTTGAGGCAGCAGGCTTGGTCATATGAAGACTGTCTGACAGGCTGTAACACACATCTGGCTGTCAGTCACCAAAGCCACAGAGATCACTCCCCAGCATACCTAGGACTTAAACATTTACAGAGTTTACAGGAAAGAAAATATAGATGTTCCCCCAAATCATCAACTTACCACTCCGGGAAATATTTTCTGGAGCCGCTCTGCTGCAGCCACAGCCTTGGGCTTGCCACCACCGAGACAATCTTCAAATTCATACAGAGGTTGCCTCACGGGGTTGGAGTAGGAGATCTTGGCGTTGTCCACAAATGTGATGTGCCTGACGCCCCAGCCCTGCAAGGAAACAGGAGACCATGGTATGCCCCTGACAAGCACATCTTTCTAGAAGTCTCTAGGAAGGGTTTTGCTTTTGAGCAGTGGGGAACCTTAGAATATAGGAAAGTGTAGAAAGTAAATTGTACAAATTCAGTTCTTCATCGCTAAGATGTCAACTTTTTTTTTTTAAAGGCAAAATAATTATATGACAGGGCCTGGATCCCCACAGTGCTTAGAGCAGAAAGTATCAGAGTAATTCTCACTCACAAGGTGTTATTTTTGACAGTGCTGCTACAGGAAGAATGTGAGAATTCCACTGGGTTGTTTCAGGGTTGGCGAGAGCCCCAGATGTCTTTGGTTTCTCTTACTGAATAATTAAGTATAAATATCAACCCTTCTGGAAGCTCACTTTGAACCTCAATTAAGTCTTCAGAAAAATGACATGCAAGTCGTCCCCATGTGAACGATGGAGAGCAGTTTTAGAGTACTTCAAGAACGCAATACTTGGGAACTGAACCAGGTTCTCTCCAAGAGCAGCCAGTGGTCCTAAGCTCTGAGCCATCTTTCCACTCCTTATATTTCCTCACAGGTTATGGGACCATATGGCTTTAAAGTTGGACTAATACATTACAAAGAAAACTTTTTATAAATTGCAGGCTCTGAGCCAGTTTTTACAAATATAAATGAACAGATAAGTGACAAGGCCTGTGAAAGATCTCTATTTCCTTCAGCCAGGACAACTCTTGGCATCAATTATGACATCCTCATGTGAAATCTAACTATTTTTAGGAAGGCAGCTGGGGCTGTGGCTGGAGGGGTGTTCCCTGCTTTGGTCTCACAATGGCTACAGACTTCTCTTAGAATGACAAAGATGCTGAGGAGAGCAAAGAGGAGTAGGAGGGAGGCACAAGGGAATCTAGGAAATGGGAGACAATCATGTGATAGAAATCAAGAGACATAGTTTGACAGGGTCCATGAGACCCGCCCCCCCCCCCAAACTCACCATCAGTGTCCTCGCCACGTTACACCCCAAGGTACCAGCTCCCAGCAGCAGGCACTTGACAGACACGACCTTTTCCAAGTCCAGGGTGGGGACCAATCGCCAACACATCAGCTTGAGGTTCAGATCCACAGATGACTCGGCCAGCCTGGAACACAAGATTGATATGCTGGTGAGCCACTCACTCGTGCTTGCTCCTGCCTCATTTCAAACAGAGAGGCGTGGTCTATGCGAGGAACAAGAGGGAAGTAACTGGGCCATTGAAATCACAGTAAGAATAAGACGAAGCCTGTAGATAACAAGGGGGGAGAAAGGTTACCACACAGAAAACATGCCACTGTCCTTCTTGATTCTGGAGCGGGGTGAAATTTCTATATGGTACTCCCAACAGCCAGGTGAAAGGGAAATCAGAGCCATCATGAGCTGGGCAGTGGTGGCACTTTCCTTTAATCCCGGCACTTGGGAACCACTTAGGTGGCTCTCTGTGGGTTTGAGACTAGCCTAGCCTACAGAGGGAGTCCAGGACAGTCAGAGCTATACAGAGAAACCCTGTGTTGAAAAACCAAAAAACAAACAAACAAACAAACAAACAAACAAACAAACAAAAAGTTAATAAAGGGTGAGTGGAGAGTGGATTCTCATCCCTGAATCTAAAATGGCTTCTCCACAAATGCAGGCCAGTCAGGGCTGCATAGTAAGACTCTGTATAAAGAACAATAACACAACAATAATAGTAACAACTAGAAAAGGTGAGGTCCAGGTGTCTGAGAGTCCGAGCTGGAAACGAGTAAAGAAGCCATACATGTCTCAGGATACTCTCATGCTAGCCCTCAAGACAACTTAGACAAGCAGTGGCTGGCTCAGGACCAGCATGCTTGAACGACACAGCACAGCGTCGGCCACCACACCCACTGGAGACAAGGAGGGTGGGTCATGTCTACCTTTTGGGGTCCATGCATCCGCTGAGGTTCACCATCCTTGGTCCCATGCCTCCTTTCTGGTTCTTCTCCCAGCCAACTGCTTTAGGGCAATCTTAATTGCAAATAAAACACAAAGTTTACTAAAGGGGAAATAGAAACAAAGCTGAACTCATGTCTTTACCCTGGTGTGGCAAGTGCTTTACAGACTGAACCCTCTCATCCCACCTGCCCGCTTCTTCCCTCTACTTAGCCTTCTGTCCTCTCCTTTTCTCTGCGACTGCCTTCCTTTTTTATTTTTTTTAAAGTTTGTGTGTAGGAGTGTTTTGTCTGCATCAAAGTACACCACAGGTGTGCAGTGCCCTCAGCGGCCAGAAGGAGGCATCGGGTCCTATAGAACTGGAGTAACAGACAGTTTTGAACTACCATGTGGGTACTGGGAATTGGACCCAGGTCCTCTGCAATAGCAGCCAGTGCTCTTAACTGCTGAGCCATCTCTCCAGCCCAAGAGCCCTCTTTTAACTCCTGCTATAGAAGCCCCAGGAACCCCAGTCCCAGAACTTTTCAAAGTAAATTCTATTCTGTGCTACAAAGACTGAGATGTTATTTCCACACTTGCAGATCTGTTACTTTGTGGAATACCCTCGCTACATCCTGGAGTTAATCCCTCAGGGCCACAAGACCTCTCATGATTCCTTCTGCTGCTGTGGGACCTCTGTCTGCTCCATTTCTCAAAGACTTTCCTCTATTCAGAATCAAGTTCCAACTCCTGAGCAGAGAACTCAGCCTCAGTTACATTTCAGTATCACTTCCAACGTCTGCTTTAAGTAAAGATGCTGGGACTGAGGCTGGGGCTGGGGCCGGGGCTACAGCTTGGTAGTAGAGCAATATTCCGTGGGTGAAAGCTGCAATGACGGAGTTCCATCATCAGTGACACACACACTTACACAGTTATACATTCACACCCCACATGCACGCCAAAACATATGCATGGTTTCAACCTAAAGACACACACTGTACACTCTTGCACACATGCGTTCATGCTCAACTCCTGCACACTCAGATACCATCTGCACTAAGATACCCACAAATACACACTGACAAAACTCACTCTGACAGCGTCACACTCGTGTGTGTGTACACATGGATACACATGCTCTCTTACATACACATTCACCCGCACATTCAGATAACCCCACACTCACAAACACAATGACACAGAGGCATGCACACTTACACTCACCTATATAGACATGTATGCAATACTCAAACACACACACAGTCTTTTACGTGTCCATCCATACTCATGCCAACATATATATACATATCGACAGAGAAATGTGCACCCATATTCACGTATGCACCCAACCTTGAATGCCCAGTCACATATGCATACACGCTCTCACACTAAGGCAGAACCCCCAAATGCCCATACCAACTCCCCCCCCCCCCCACATACAGTGTGTGCCTGTGTATGAGTTTGTGAGTGTGCTTGAATGGGTCCTTAGATGAAAGTGAACATGTGAGTACGTTAGTGTGTGCATGAGTACGTGTGTGTGTGTGTGTGTGTGTGTGTGTGTGTGTGTGTGTGTGTAGGCTCACAAATGCATACTCACACACAGGTGTAGCCACATGGATTCACATACGGGAGTACATTTACACACATAAACATATATACACACCTTCATGCAAATATACTTAAAGGCCCTCACATTTGCACATATACGGACATAAATTTTCATAGGTGCATGTTTATACATGGTCACATACAAGTACAGACTCACATAAGCCCACAAATACACACATGTGTGTGCATACCCATTAACACCAACACTCCAAACCACACATATGAAATACTCTCTCAGACGCAGACACATATGTACACATGCAATTATAGAAACCCTCATGAACTCACACGCTTATTCATGCACACACTAACATACTCACATGTTCACTTTCACCCAAGGACACACTCAAGCCCACTCACAAGCTCATGCACGTGCTCACACTAACGCTCAGGTGAAGACTTCAGAGAGCCTCACTCATTTTCTACATGAAGTCGTTATTCTAAACTCTTCTTCTGTTAGATAGAAAAATGCCCCTCTGATACTGCCGCCAGGACAGCCATGATCTCCCCCTTACATACAATACTTGAGACAACTGGCTGTTCCAAACTGAAACACCCACATACACAGGCCTCCCCTTCCCTTCTCTCCATTTGCTTGTTTGTGCTGGTGTTATAGGTGTGTGATGCCGTGCCTGGTTGGCTACAGCCAGTGCTAAGAAAATTAGATTCTCTGAGAGCTTATTAATAATGAAAAATACATGTGAAGATCAGTAACCTATACATATGCTTCTATATAAGCCGTCCTTGTAACACACAGCCCGAATGACGGAGGAACATGTTGTGAATGAGACGTGTCCACTCACAGCTGGGAACCAGGCAGAGCACAGGGGCAGGAGTGAGAAGCCAGCAGTGGCCACACCTGCGCCAGCCAGTGTCCAGAGCAGCTTTTTGCTAGCTATGGAGGCCTTAGCACTTCTCACATGGCTGCCGTTCTAACTATGGGATGCCTTGGATGGGAGCCATGTGTCGCTTAATCATGGAGGTGAGTTCTGAGAAATGACAGGTTGCTGACTGTCCCACTCTGAGAACACCAGAGTGTACTCACACAAATTAAGTGGCCACGAGATCACTAGGCAACAGACTCTTGAGGGACCACTGTGCCATGTGGTGTGATGTTGTTATGGCGCACATGGCTACACTGGGGAGTGTGACTATGGAAACGTCTTGGACTCATGTTGTGATGCTAAGTAAGTCTTCACAATATTTATCATAGAGCTTTAAGTGCAGCTAACTGGAGACACTATATGTAAAACAGAAGGAAAATGCCCCTTCTAAGGTGGCTAACCACTCTTCAACATGGGGTATAAGGAAGATGGAGAGGCAGAAACCTTCATTAATTGGGGTTGGACAGCAGGAATGGCAGGGGCAACTATGAGCCAGAGAAAGGAGCAGAGCAGCTCGATAAAGACACAGGAAGAGGCAGCATGTCTCCCACGGGAAAAAATTCAGGAAAAATTAGGAGCATGGGAAAGGGGTCTGCTGAACACATCCTCCTGGCTTTGCTTTTTAGTGACACTCCACATACCATACCCAATAATCTTCGAGTTGCAACTTAATAAAGAAAATTCAGTGCATCTTAAATGAGCCGCCACGGGAGCTATTTCAGGATGCACCAGCAGAGGGCGCCAAACTAAAATGTTACTCAGGAAGCCTCTGAATGGAGTGGCTTTTTTCTGGACCACACCTCTCCTGTTGTATTTAAGATCTCCAGGCTGCAGCACAGAGTCAACAACAAATGGGGTAATCTTGGGTCCTGACTTCAGCACCTTGGAAGAGACAAGGTGTCCCCACTACCCAATGCACACACTAAGGCACACCCGAGGACTGAAGAAAACTGCCTGCCTGCACGGAGGCACTCTGCAGATGCACATCACATGGCTGTAGGGGATTCAGTGAGCCTGACAGAGCCCCAGATCTCACAGGACACACGCTTCACACACAGCACTTCATGGTGTGGGCATTTTCCTCACTCACTCAGGCTTGGATGTGATTTCTACCTTGAGTGCATATGTGTTACATGTCTGTCCATATGCTCTGTATATGCATTTTTACGTACAGACACATCTAGCACTGTTGGTAAAATGCTTCCCGGACTGTTTCCTAATCTAGAAGGGTGAGGGAAGATATGAGAAGGGGAAGGAGATGTATTCTTTGCTGACCGATGCTCCATGGAGGACAGGGCCGCACACTTGCAATGAACAAACACATAATTAATCAGAGACGTTCCCCTTCCCAGAGGAAGAGGCATGAATAAAGATTTCATGTTGATCAACAACTCAACAAATAAAAATAGAAAACACCCCCTAGACTGGAAAAGCCCCCGCTGGAGAAGCTGCTGGAGCTCAGCCTCCGGTCAAGCCGCCCCGTGCTCCGGGAAGGTGCGCCCATAGCCCCTGAGGTGGGAGCTGTGCCTTCTCTCCTGCTATTGTGAAGCTGTAGGCAGGACGCCGGTCTGGTCACTCATTATTACATACATTCGCACAGACGTGCCGATTACCTGGGCTAAATGCCATTTCTGGAAGTTTCACTTCGAAGATGATGCTGTGAGACACGTCTCTAGCCCCCTGCATGGTGCGGTCCCGAAAGCAGAGGACTTCAACGGACTGGAAACTGCCGCTCCTGTTGTCCATGCCAGATTCATGTTTATTTCATTTGAGTAAGGAGGAAAGAGAAAAGAGAAAAAAGCTAGCATAAGTGCTTTCCAGGCCGGCTGATGAGAGTTCGAGGCGTGCAGTCACTCCTGTCTGACCCCCTTCACCTTGGAAAGATTTTGAGCAGGTTGCCTCTGTCTGTGCATTTAGAGTCTGACTGCCAAGTTAGCTGGAATCTTTTTCCCCCCCAGGCGAATTTTCTGTAGCAATCACATAGAAGACAGATAATTCTGGAAAAGGAAGCTTTTAAATCTTGGGGTGGGATGCTCCCAAGATCTTAACAAGGGACCCCTAAGGCCCTGACCAGCAGCAGGAAGACACACTTGCAACAAATGTGCTGGGACTGGCTGAGTGTCCACAGAACCAGTCTCTCTGGGGACCGTCAATATTTGTCTAACTTTATATTTTGAAGTAAACATTTTTACTTAAGTAAAGTGAACACAAAGAAAACCACACAATCCCTCTAAGCTTGACCACACCTATCTGGTCTATCCCCTGCTAGGTCCTCATGTGGCTTTGCCTGTTTTGAACTACATAAATCACGACATGTATTCTTTTAGGCTGGCTTAATTTACTCAACATTTGTGTTTGAAAACCCATCCATAGCTGGTTGTGGCGGTGCACACCTTTAATCCCAGCATTTGGGTGGCAGTGGAAGGGAGATCTCTGTGAGTGCCAGGTCAATCAGAGCTATACAGAGCTTAAGCTCTGTCTTAAAAGAAAAGAAAAAAAAAAAAAAAAGCACAAATGTGGTGCACCTACATACATGGAGGCAAAACACTGATGAAATAAAAACAAACCTTAAAAAAAAAAAAGAAGAAGAAAAGCCATGCATGGAGGGAGATATGCTCAGAAAGGAGAGCTGCTATGAGGAGTCCCTGTGGCTCTATCATCCATTAGTAATGGAAGGACATGAGGCTCGGGCTAGTAACCACAGTACTGCTAAACACAGACAGTACTGTGTGTGTGTGTGTGTGTGTGTGTGTGCGCGCGCGCGCGCGCGCACCTGTCTGTGTGACTGGCTCCCGCCTGCACCCCTGTGAGCAACAAGCTCAGAAGGCCACCACAGAGCCATGGGGTGTTTTTAACTCTGCCAGATCCTGCTACAAGCGTTGCAGAATCCAGTGAATTCTGCTGCCTTCCATTTCAGCTATACCCAGTAGGGTCGCTTTCCTTAGGTGGTTTTGGTGAGGATGGAGCTGTAACCTCTTAAAGTCTTCATGTTATTTCCTTGACACCCAATGATGCTGAGTCTTTTCTATCCTTGTTTTTTTTTGTTTGTTTTTTCTTTTAAGATTGATTTATTATGTGTACAGTGTTCTGTCTGCCTGTATGTCTACAGGCCAGAGGAGGGCACCAGATCTCATTATAGATGCTTGTGAGCCACCATGTGGTTGCTGGGAATTAAATTCTTTGGAAGAGCAGCCAGTGCTCTCAACCTCTGAGCCATTTCTCCAGCCCCGATGCTGAGTGCAAGTTGGCCCTTCCCAATACTCCTTCTTATTATTTTAGGATTAGGGAAAATGTTAAAGGTGGGGGTGGTAGCAATAGGAAATTCCTGTCTATAAGAGCAGGAAGGGGGGTGGGCTGGAGAATGTCAGTGTCACAGCCTCTGGCAATGACATCACCACAGTTTAAGTCTTTCCAGCATAGTTCAAGCTGGGGCTGGGGCTCCCTAGCAGACCTGCTTAAGAGTACCAGAGGTAGAAACTGAACCACAACTAATTTAATTGACTTATTTTCTATTTTCCATGACAGGAATGAAATCAATGTACTTATTGTGGGAAATATACAGACAAAACACACAGACATGGACACACATGTAAATACCATCTGTGGGCTGCCAGGACCAAAAAATTCCTCAAAGGCCATCCAGGGTACTGGGCTAGGTTACAAGGGTCGTACACACCAACTGTTATCTGTGAACAGAAAACACTTGCTGAGATCCACACACCAGGTCAGTTTGACATACCACACATGGCTAACACTTTACAGAAATCAGTTAGCAGAAGACTGAAGGGAAGAGAAGAAAGCCTCAGGACCTCACCCTAGATAGAAAGAGGACTCCGTGACAGACAAGAATTGGAATCTTTTCCTCTGTGCTCCCCAGCCTGGTGTGGGGCGTGGAGAAAGTGGGAATAGAGAGTTCAGAAAGAAAAAAGACTGGAAGAAAGGGGCAGAGGGAGGAAGGGAAGGAGGGAGGGACGGAGGAGCAGATCTAGAGGGCAGAGGAAAGTCGACCTTCAGGACTTACAGGGGAACCCTCCTAAAGAAATGCAAGCTGTAAGAATGGCTCATCTGTGTGTGATGAGAAAGAAAATCAGAACAAGGTCAGCGCCCTGAGTCTATGGTCGGTTCAAGTTAAAATGTAGATGCCAGGATATTGGGAACACATATCCTCCCACCTCCCCCGCTGCTCCCTAATCCTGATTTCCATGAGGAAATTCCATTCGACTTCAAATCACAGTCCTTCAGCTAAGGCTTTATTTGGGGAGGCCCCACCCCCACCCCGAGGCTGCCCTCCTCCCACAAGCCTTCACACACTGCAGGTGGGATGTACCTTTTCTGTCTCCTCTCTGCCAAAATGCACTGGCACCTGACACCCAGGTGCTGATCTCTAATTTTATTCCCCAATAAAAGAAATCAGGGCACCTTGGACACATGGCCGACTTTAGGGCTGCGGCAGAAAACACAAGACGCGCCTGGACCATCTTATGGTACTAGAAAGTTGAAAGTGTTCAAGGAAAACAACAACAAAAGAATGAGGTCACGTCGGGGAGATGAGGTGAGCAGCCTAGGAACTTGAGTGTCTAAAAGGGAGCAACCAGAGGGACAGCTAAGTTACAATGGGGACTTGACCTAAACTATATTAAGCATCAACAGCCCCATGGCATAGCGCGTGCCTAGTATGTGCCAGACTCTAAATGATAGCGTTGGTTCTGCCAAGGAAATCGATGATCCCACACCCATAAGTCAATAAAATAAGGGCTCAAACACTGCATGGATGCTGCCCTCTTCGGGAGAAGAACTGAGTGATTTGTTTCCAAAGGAAAGATAGTAACTTTACAGGAGAAAACTGTAACCAAGGGTGGCATGTGGACTTCAGGGATCCCTGGGGAGGTGGGTAGGGTAGGAGAACTTGATTACATTGGGATTCTTTAAAACCAAACCAAACCAAACCAAACCACAATCTTTTTTTTAAATAATTAATTTTATTTAATTTTTTTCATACAGCATTTTGATCATATTATTTCCCCTCCCCAAACTTCTCCCCACCTCCCCTGCCCACCCAACTTTATGTCCTCTCTCCCTAAAACAAAACAAATATTAACACAAATAAGCATACTATTAAAAATCATTAAGACAAAAATACTGACATGAAACTAGACCAGTCACAGGTCCAGGGGAAAACCTACTACCATTATTCTGGTAAATGAATACAGCAATAAAATGACTCCTAGCGGCATACTGCTAGACCCACAGGTCAGAGCATTGCCCAGCCCTCAATCAGAGAAGCTTCTTCTTGCAGTAGGCGGGAATTAACAGAGTCCCACAACTGCACAATGTGCAGGGAGTGAGAGATTTTGGAGCACTCAGCCCTAAATGGGATGTCTTCATCGAATCCTTTCCTCAGTGCTCAGGACGCTATGCAGAAGAGGAGGCAGAAAGATTTTAAGAGCTGGAGGTGGTGGACAGCTCCAAAGAAACAGACACAACAGGATGGATACATGTAGAAACTCACAGAGACTGTGGCAGCACACACAAGGCCTGCACTGGTTCAAACCAAACACAATACCAACACTGAGCAGGGGAACTGGACACAAAGTCCCGCCCCCTCACTAAGATGCTACCTGCAAGTGATACATGCTGGCATTGGGGATCTCAGCCATACTGCAGGCAAGCCTTATGATCAGGAATAGTTGGCCAATGCAAAACAGACTTCATATTTTGTTAGTGCCATCTTTGGATTAGTTTATTTCTTTTTGTCTTAACAATTTGTATGTGTGTGTGTCCACAAGCACATTTCAGTAGGAAAACAGCCATTTTGAAACACAGCTGAACAGTCAAACTGTCAAGCTCATCAAAATGAGACAGTTTGGAGAACCTAAGAGACTAGGGAGACAACAGAAAAACTGCATTGTGACACTCCGGATCAGAAGGAGCTACTGGGGAAGCCAGCAGTACGCAGCAGCCCTGGCTTCTCAGCTGTAACAGCAGCAGTAATGAAAGGCAGCAAGGTTACTGAAAACTGAAACTGCATGAGGACAGACGGGAACCCTGCACCAGCCTTTACAATTATCTTCTTTTTGACATTTACCCAGTTACCTTTAAACATTTCTTTTGTTTTTTATGTGTATGAATGTTCTCCTTGCATGCATCAATCTGTACCATGCCAGTGCCTGGTGTCCGAAGAGATCAGAAGAGGACATTGGATCCCCTGAAACTGAAATTATGGACGGTTGTAAATTGGCACATAGATGCTAGGAATAAAATCCCTCTGGAAGGGCAGCAGTGCATTTCACTACTGAGCATTCTCTGCAGCGCCACCCACGTTCCGTTTGAGTGTTGGGCTTGGATGTATGTCTGTGTACTGTGTGTGAAGTTACCAAGGCATCAGATTCCTTGAAACTGGACTTAAAATGGTTGTGAACTACCATGAGGGTGTTGGGAATTGAACCCTGGTCCTCTGGAAAAGTGGTCAGTGATCTTAACCACTGAGCAATCTCTCTAGTTCCTGCAGCTATCTTCTATAATCTAAAGTTGTTCCAAAATAATAGTTTATGTTTTAATGATAAAGAGGATGTTGAGTGTCTAGAGAGCATGGAGACTCTTTTTTATCCTTCTATGATCTTATACATACAGTAGCTATCTAGTAAATGTTTATTGAATGTTAGGGAGATAAATGAACAAAGGCTGAGGTGGACTTTGGCGCTCGCTGGCATTTGCCGCAGAATGTGCGGGTCTAGCATTTGGTTCCTAGCACTGGCAAGAAGCAAAACAAAACAAAAAAATATGAGCCAAAAGGCTGGACATAAATGGGTAGGAGGGAAGGAAGTGGGACTGAGGGAAGGAGGCAGAAAGATAGCTGGCAGAGAACCATGAAGCCATAGATTTCCTTTATAAGCCAAATGTAGGTTACATAGAAACATGGCTGATATGGGCTCATGAACACAAATATAATTTCTGTGTGCGCTGGGCAGGGAGAGGTGGAGGAGGAATGTAGAGGTAGAAAGACACTGTGGACAAACGAATGGCGTGTGCCACCATGCACATGTAGAGCTAGAGGACAACTGCATAAAGTCAGATCCTTCTTCCGCCTTTACATAGGTTCTGTGGATTGAACTCAGCTCAACAGGCTTGCACAGTCAGTCCTTTTGCCATAGGACCACCACCACCCCTCCTTTTCTAGACAGGGTCTTACTACGCAGCTGTGGCTGCCCTGGAACTCACTGTGCAGACCAGGCTGGCCTTGAACTCACAGAGATCTGCCTGCCTCTACCTCCCAAGTGCCGGGGGTTAATGGTGTGTGCAAATACACCCAAGTTCTGTCCTACTTTTTGTTTAAGTTAGCCACAAACTTTAGACTGAAAAAAAAAAAAAATCTGCAACCATACTATATTGTCAACAGTTCAAGAAACCTCTGTCCACATCTTCATGCATAATTACTGTTCTGATTGGCCTTTTTGCCCCCCCCATCAACTTGACACAAGCTAAAGTTACCTAAGAAGAGGAATTAAAACATACCCATCAGATTTTCTATAGGCAAGTCAGTCTGTACATTTTCTTGATTAATGATTGATGTGGTGGGCTTAGGTGGGCCTAGCCCAATGCTGGCAGTCCCACCCCCTGGCCAGGCAGTTCTGTGATGGGTAAGAAAGCAAACTGAGCCAAGGAGAGCAAGCCAGGAAGCAGCATCCCTTCATGCCCCCAGGTTCCTGCCTTCCCGCCCCTTCACGATAGATTATATAAATTACATTTATCATGAATTAATAAACCCATTCTTTCCCAAATTGCTTTGGTTAATGGTCTTTGCCATAGCAATAGAAACCCTAGCTAACTACCCCTAACTTTATTCATTTATGAATATGTTTGTATTGCAACTTCTAAACAGAAATGTGCTCATGTTGTAGATGAAGATTGTGTCTCTCATCGCATAAGCATTCCTGGCCTGTGAATACTCCTCAGCCGCTGGTAGTAGTGGCTGAGTGGTGTTCTGTGGCAGAGATGCATAAAGCCTTTTCTGTGTCCTACTGGAGGATAGGTCAGCACTCAGTCTTCATCTGTCCATTCTCAGAAAATAAATATCACCAGCATCTAATCAACACACTAGTTCACAGATATCCTTTATAATCATTTGTTACTTTCTTAAAAAACTTCCCAGTCCTAGAATTGAAGATTTTTCTAGAAGCATCTTCATATGTCTTCAGGGAAAATGGATAAATACGTGCTTACTTACAAATAGATTCTTTTCAGATGGATGCAATACTGTCAGCAGAATATTGCTGACAGAAAACTTTTATGAACGGAGCTATCGAAGTCATGCTGAGTCCTGCCTCTCAGCAGGGCAAGGCCAGGCATTCAATCCTGTGGGCCTTGGTGGCCCTGTGTAAATTGTGAGGAAAGTTATGGCACCTACTAGGGCTGCTGTGGAGATTTAGTGAGATGACCCTGAGCACACTGAGCCTGGCATGTGCCCGGTGCTGTTAACAGCAGCAGGAGCCTCTCGGCCTCCAAGAGGCACCTATGGACCTGCATCTCCATCAAACTTTTCAGTAATTCTGACACAGCTGCTTCAGTCCATGAACTGGAGTTTGGAAAGCACCAAACTCCAGCTGGGGCCAAGAGAAAACAAAACAAAACACCTATGGGGCTTTTTCTCATGTCCTCAAAACCCCTGGACTGACTCTGTGGTTTCCGGTGCCCTTCACCATGGTATGGAAGCCAGGGGCATTGGTGTCCCCTGGGGAACCTCAGCCCTCAGCGTCTCCTCAGCTTGCGATTCACCCAGATTTCAGCACTCATGCTCCCCTCACCCCACCATGGCTCTGCTTCTCAAACTGTGCCTAGTTGCCCCATGGGGGAGCTTTACAAACTATTGCTGCCTGGGCTCCAAGTGCGGAGGTTCTGATGAACCAGCTTGGGATTTGGCTTCAGCAGTGTGTTTTGACACTGGGGACAGAAGCCAGGATCTCAGGCCCTTTACTGGTTCTCCAGGTTCCAGCGATGGCTGGAGACCACTACTCAACAGTGTGTGGTAGTTTCCAGGATGGACGGATGCACACTACCCTACCATAGCTACCCGGAAGCTGGCTGCACTCAGGCACACGTCCCGTCAAATCCCCCACCTCCCTGAGGGAGAGTCATTATGTGCTCAGCAGACACTAGAACATTCTTATGGACAATCGTCCCAGCTCTAACACTTTACAGGGTGTAAGCAAAAACATGCTTGCTTATAGTGAGGTTCACTGCACTTTTTTTCCTCACTGTAACTGATTATGTCTTAGACCACACATGATGAGACACACAATCAGGCTAGGCAGGGAAAAAGGAGGAACCACCACATCCAATATGCATAATGACCGTAAGACACTCCTGATTTTAGAAACTTTGGGAGCAAGAGGTGTGCCCTTGAGAATGGGGACATCCCTGTGCCTCTGGCTGGTCTGGAAGCACTGAGGGCAGGGGCAGTGCGCTGAACTCCTCCATTGTGGTGCCTAGCACAGTGCCTGCTGCTCTTCATCTGGCAGTGGCACAGACAACTGAACCAGTCAGCTTCTCCAGGCTCCACTACCCCCGCCCCCTTGCTCCCAGTGTCTGGGGATGGGTCCTGGGGCAGCTAGCTGGGGAGGGCCTGAGTGACTGAGGTGGGAAGCTCACATACAGAAGAAGAGCACAGCATCCTCAGGTTCCACTTCCTTCTCTGTCCATTCTCGGCATTCAGTCGGTGTCAGTGCTAGCATTAGAGTTGTCTGGGTGAGGATGAGAGGGGGGCCTGGCGAGTAAGAGGGCTCTGAGAGCTGATTTACAGGCTTCTCCTTGAGCTCTTCTGCTCTGGCGGTCTGCTACACTGCCAGCTGCCACCCTCCTGCTGCCCCTCCTTTTAATGCTTCCCTTTACACAGCAGAGAAGGGGGAGAGGGGAGAAAGTGGCTTCCCTCCTTCTTGGGAATGGCTTACACTAAGACAGTAGGCTTACACAAGTGGAAAGGGCACTGGCCACTGCCAGCAGGTGTGCGCTAACTCTGCAGCTAACTGAGTTCAAGACCCAAAGGAAATTTCTCCCTTGCCTTAAAAACAAAAGGGGTGAGGGTCTGGGGACCCGGTGTCTAGTGTAAAGGAAGCCCTTGGTTCAATCCACAGCAACACATAAGCCAGAGCAGTGGTATACACTTATAATAATCCTAGCACTCAGAGGTGGAGGCAGGAGGATGAGAAATTTGACATCATTCTTGGCTACACAGGGAATCTGTTTGCCATTCTGAATTAGATGTAATCATCCTCCCTGGGGTCCTCCTTAGTGTTTAGCTTTTTTAGGTCTGTAGATTTTAGTATGTTTATCTTATATTATATGATGCTAGAGTGAAGTATGAGGTTTATCTCTATTCCTAAGAGGAAACAAAGAAGGAAAAATGGGTGCATAGAAAGAGAGGAAAGGAGAGAAGGAAAAAGTGGGTGCAGGGAGGAGTAGGGAGTAAAAGAAGGCAGGAGAAAAAAGCACTGGTGCTGACTTGATTTTTCTCAAAGGCCTCTTTTCAGACATGGTGAATTTTGGATGACATCATAGAGAAAAGAGGAATCACAGCTAGGGCACAGAACAGCAGAGCCCTATGCAGCTCAGCTCCTCAGGGTCTAAGGGCTGTCAGAGAGGTGTTTAGAAAGACCTTCAGTATCAACCCAGAAAATGACATTCCTCTGAAGATTTAAGTTTCAGCTATCAAATGTGACAAAAAAAAAAAAAAAAAAAAAAAGAAAAAGAAAGAGAACAAGTGGGCCTGTGCAGAATGTCCTATATTACTTACTCCTTCCCGACCTTTGACAACTGACTTAATGTCTCTGAGCTTTAATTTTCTCATCTCTCAAGTGATTCTCACCTGCACTCAGCACTGACTGAGAATGGGGCTATTACCCAAGAAGCAGTAACCATAGCAACGCCACACACACCCTCAGCTGCCATCACCTCCCTCCATCCTGTTTCAGTTCAGCCCATCACCGTAGACTGCCCCATCGTCAGTTCCCAGATCCTTTTATAGCTGGCAGAGAAATGAAGGCCAATACTCTCTTGGTTTTAGGTCTCATCATCCACACATGTAGGGTTGGAACCAATACATGATATAAATTAGAATATTATACCCCATGCTGCAACAGATGCCCAGCCTCAGAGAAGAAGTGCATTTCTAGGCAGAAAGGGAATAAAAAAATCTTTGAGCAGAAATGATCAGGAATCAGTTTCTTAGAACACTTTGACCTAAGATGAACTATATAGAACAGGGATGACTGGTACATTTACCATGTACCCACAAAGTGGGTATAGGGGTGGTGGTCAGGCTGAAAACATTTGAAGGGAGCTCTCCTGTGAAGACAGGCATGCACCACACAGGAGATGACAGAACCCATCTGATTAGGGGCAAAGTAGTATTATTTAATTTTTCTTTAAGGATTTGAAAGGGACTCCACAGTCTCTTGGTGTTTCAGGAGCTAACTAGGAGCCTTAGTCACAGGAGAAACTATCTCAGACAGTGCTAGGCGAACAGGCTTAATGACAGAAATAAACACTGACTAGGACCTCTGGGTTCTAAACCTGGCTTTGCCACAAAGAAACTGCATGCACTTGGCCAAATCATTTCCTTTTATGACAAAGCAGCAAAACAGAATGAAAAGGGAAGACTGCTTTAAAGGTTTATAAATAAGTGTTCTACTTTGCTGAGGGCCTGCAGTCTAGTGGAAAGGCACAGCTGGCATCTGGCAATTTGGATCCATGGAGCAATTTTGCTGAAAACTACAGCATGAGAAAGAAGAGGGCAAAACAGTCAACCTAACCGTCTTCAGCTGGAGAGTGTTCCTGTAAGGATTCCATACAAATGGCTGCTTTTAATACTCAAACACTTGATGTCCCAGGCAACGAACAGAGGAGACTCATTCCTTTTAAAAGCACAGGGAAGAAAATGCCCCTCAAGGTCACAGCCTGCAACGAAGACACAAAGCAGTGGTTGACACTAAGTGGCAGCTAAGGGAAGAGCAGGGCCGGCTAGCAGCTGATAGAAGCCAGAGTTCTGCAGGGGAACCGTGCTGAAACTATGAAGCACTTCCCACTCCAGGAACTATACCAGAGGAGGATGAGCACAGCATTCTTTGGGGACAGGCGGTGTGATGCTCTCCACACCATCACAAGAACTGGCCTGAAAGGGATGGCTTTCCATGGCAATGCAGTGCCACTGTGGATCAACTCTGTCCATTTGGAAGCAACACTTCTTTCGGGAAATAAGAACTAAAATGGGGGCATTTCCAAGCCTGCCAAGTGTGTAAAAACATACAATATCCGGTGCTGGGGAAATCACACAGTGGGAGGGAAAGCAGCAGTGTGGTGTGGGGCAGTGGTCACTGGCACTAGCAATCTGGACATGGCTCTAGTGGGTTTGTGAGACCCAGCCCTGATCACCTCTCCTCCACTCAGGGTTCTGTATCCTGAAATGATCCATGGTGGGAATGCTAATGCAGAGGAAATGAGCAAATGCTACAAAATCCAGTGGTTAGACATGAACCAGCACACCACTGACTACGAACATGAAATGTCCGAGGGTGCTGAGATAGGTCGCAGGATAAAAGCGCTCTCTGGACAGCTTCACACGGTTGGTGATCTGTGAGAGAACTGACTCTTGCAAGACGTCTACTGACCTCCATAGTGCACCCTGCCCAATTCACACACACACACACACACACACACACACACCCCCACACACACACACCCACACACACCCCCCCACACCACACACACACACACACACACACACACACACACACACACACACACACAAATACTTCTACTCTCAGGGCTGGAGAGATGGCTCAGTGGTTAAGAGCACAAACTTTTTATGCAGACACCAAAGTATGTTTCCCAGTCCCCATGTGGCAGCTCACAAGTGCCTGTAACTCTTGTTCCAGAGGATCTGATGTCCTCTTCTGGACTCTACAGGCACTGCATTCATGTGCACAACCTCCCCCTCCCCCAACACACATACACACACACACAAAATTCAAATTTTTAAGAGTTCATCTCCTCAACTTAGTGATTCTTTATTAAAGAGCTTTTCTTTAGAGATATATCAAGATGTAGGAGGTGAGTTGGGAAGGAACAATTTATACATAAAAATAATCTAAGCAGTAACAAAGTATGAAAGCTAGCTGTCAAAAATAGTAAAGATAGTCCACCATTACACATCTTCTAAAAATGGGTGTGGATAGCTATGGTATTATTCTACAAGGCTACATAAGACAGAATATGGGACAATTTTTGTTTTAAATAATGCTCAGAAAAGGTTCTATGAAAATACACAAGGTTTACTCTAAAAGCAAACAAAGCTGAGTGTGGTGGCACAGGGTTACAACCCCAGCTCTTGGGAGGCGGAGGCAGAAGGATCTCAGGTTCCACGCCAGCCTGAGCTACATACTCCCACGTGAGATAGAGGCATAGCTCAGTGGTAAAGTTCTTACCAAATATGAGGTTGTGAGTTCAGTCACCAGCACACGCCCCTAAATGAGGACCTGAGTGCAGCTATTATTTTTCTATAGAGAGAATCTGTGGCTTTTAGCAGATACTTGAAGATTGATGCTCAGTACAAACAAAACAAAACAAACAACAAACAACAAAACGAAACAAAAAGCCCTCACTGTAAGAAATACCAAGAGCTTCTGGCTACTTCTTGGAGGCCTACTGTATGTCAGGCACTGACTAGTCTTCTCATATGAAACCTCCAGGCCTCCCCACAAGGCACTCATGCCTGGTTCATTCTCCCATCCTACTTTACAAGTTAGGCACGATTCTCTACTATTTAGATGCAATGGTGGGCACACAGAGACAAAAGAATAGTCCTAGGAGATAACATTAAAGGAGGCTGAGGCTGATGAGACAGCTCAGCAGGTAACGGTGCTTGGGTGAGCCTGGTGACCCACAGAGAGCCAGATGTTTCAGTGTGTACTACAGCCTACCATTCTTACAGTAAGATCAGAGTCCAAGATAAGAGTATCACCTGGAGTTCATGGACCAGCTAGCCTAGGGTACTCAGAAGACAGAAACACAAGAGACCCTCCTTCAATAAGGCAGAAGGAGAAAGCTGTTGACCTCCATATACATGCCATGGCATGCACACCTTTGTACATACATATACACACCATACACACATGCACAATAATAATAAACAAAACTTTTAGCTGGATGCACACCTTTAGTCCCAGCACTCTGGAGGCAGAGGCAGAAGGTTCTCTGTGAGTTTGATAAGTTTGAGGCCAGCCTAGGCTATATGGTGGGTTTCAGGACAGCCATGGCTACATAGTGAAACCCTGTCAAAGATAAACAAACAAACAAACAAACAAACAAACAAACAAACAAACGTTTTGAAATAAAGGAGGCTGGGTATGGTACACACCTATAATCCCAGCATCAAGAGGCAGGCAAGAAGATCTAGAATTTAAGGCCAGCTTGGACTACAAAGTAAGATCCTGTCTCAAAAGGTCATAAATCTTAAATTAATAAATCTACACATTCAAAATAAGGATTAAAATCAAAGCTCACCAAGAAAACAAAGAATGACAGTTGCACCAAATAAATACAACAGAGATAGACTGGCTGCATTAGCATCCAGAACAGGAGGAATTAGCCTGTGTATGGAAGAGAGAAGAATGTCTGGAGGAAGTAGGTAAGTGTTCAGATCCATAGGGCAAGCACTCAGCAGAGCAAAGTGGTGCATGTGGTGAGGGTAGGGAGCAGAAAAGGGTGCCACAGGCAAAAGGATGGGCCAAAAGCCCATGGGAGAGAATGTGGACTAAACTGCAGCTGGCTTCCCCCACAGTCACCATCAGAAGACAGGAATGTCGGAAAAGAATTCAGCTGCTGAGCGCAGAGTGAAGACACTCAGTGTTTCATTTGGAAAGCACCACAAAAGATCACTTCAGACAGCACGAGGGATGGATCAGAGGCCATAGATCCACAAAGTCTAGAAGTCACTCAGTGGCAGAGAAGAAAGGCAACCCCAAGCTTGGGGTGAGGACAGAAAGGTACAGGTAGCAGACGGAGATGTCCAGGACCTGAGAGCCACAGGAAGCAACTGTGTGATGAGGAACAGGGAAATAGCCAGCAAGAGTATGGAAGCAGGATCACTCTGAGGTGGTTGTACCTGTAAGAGGAGCAACAGCCTCCAAGGGAAGGTCCTGAGTTCAGACTGGACAAGCAGGTAGCTAGATAAAGTGGTGAGGGGGCCATAGGGAATTCAGGCTTGAGGCAGTCAAGTGTGTCTTATGGAAGGAAATGGTTACCGAAGTCATGGGCCTAAGGATGTCAGCTCCAGTTTCTTGGGAAGCCTGCTTGGATGGCATCAGGCCATGATGGACTTGCCCTTTCTTTTGCTTTTGCCAGCAGGTGTCTCTGGAGCACCCAGATTGCAGTACATGTGGAGTCCACAGCAGCTGTGCTGAGAGTGTGCACAGGCTGCCTGGGACCTGGGCCAGAGGATGAGCATCATGTTAGAACTCAAAGGCTAGGGAGGAGGCTGTAGCTGGACTCCAGAAGAGGACAGGAAACAGCACGCTGAGTTGTCACTTTCAGAGATATGAATCAGGTGAGTGAGGCACCATCCAGTGACAGGAGGTAGGCAAAGGGAAGGGTCTATCAGAGGATGGAGTGGAAGCAGTTGGTATTTAGAGGGCATGCTTTAGGCAGAGTACAGGCTTTGCCTTAGAGAGCAGTGGGAGATGAGGCTGGGCTAGGCTAGGACATACCAACTTTATCCTGAAGCCAGCAGGTATAGAAGGGCTGCAGGGAGAGGAGGGATGTGGCCACAGGCTGGAGAATGCATGTGGAGGGTAGATGGGAGCACTCAAGACCACAGAAGGGAAGGCTGGCAAACTCCAGTGAGGTCACCAGAGTACGAGGCTGCTCTGACATTTTCTAGAATATAAAGCAGCACAGGTGACAAATGGTGTATCAATGCCTCATTTCTTCAGGCCTTTTGTTTTGTTCCCTCGGTTTCCATTAACTTTTCATGTTGGTGCCTCTTCTGCCCTTGGGTTCTACGAGAACCGCTATTGCAGCATCTCTCAAGCGCTAGTTCGCAGGGAGGCGGTCAGCACTGTGCTGAGTGATTTGGGTTTTCCTGAGACCTGACCTTGATCGATGGTATAGTTCTAAGCAAGGGAGGGGCGGTGGTCCTGGCTACACAGGTCCTTGGTCTAATGAACCCTGCAGGAGTTCAGAGGAGACTCAAGATCTGCACAGTCTCTTACATATGCTGGGGACTAAGGGTAAGAAAACAGAGGGAGGAAAAGAAGTGAGCGTGAGCACCCAGGCGATACCGCTGGCCTGCCTTCAGAGACCCAGCAGTTGAGTACGTCATCACCTGCTGTCACTGCTAGGTGCCACAGGTGTATGCGGCCCATAAAAAGACTGCCCACCACCCTAAACTCTCTCTCTGTTTCCAGCTCTCTCTCTGTCCTTCTTTCTGTCCTTCTCTGCACCATGCCCTCTTCTCTGCCCTCATGGCTCTGTTCCCATGTCTGCCTGCATGCACGGCTTGCTCATTGCCTCTTCCCCTTCTCCAGGCCCAACTCTCCCTCCCCCCATAAACCTTCTTACTCCAGATCTGTTGCATGGTGTAACTTCTCAGGGGCACACCTCGGTATGGGCCCGCCATGGTACCCCACCACTGCACCATTAGAGTTCATAAATGTGGGTATGTACTAAGTGCCTGCTACATACTGAGGGCCAACTACATGCTAGGCACCCTTTAGATACCAGGAGCCTGTTATATGATGAATACTCACAATGTGCTGATCTTTTTTTTTTTTGAGACAAGGTCTCTCTACATAGCTTTGGCTGTCCTGGAGCTCACTGTGTAGACCAGGCTGGTCTCAGACTCAGAGATCCACTTGCCTCTGCCTCCTGAGAATTGGGGTTACAAGTAAGTGCTACCACATCAAGCTTTTGTGCTGAACATTTTATTCATCCATGTTTTCACCAAATCATGGAAAGAGCAGCCCTGTGGTATTTGATAGAAATGCCAAGGCAAGAAAAGACCACTCTGCTTCCCCAGGGCCACAGAGCTGACAGGTACCAGCACTGAGCATCAGATCCAGGTCTATTGAGAGCCCCAGGGTCAAGCAGAGGCAGCCTGACCAGAGAAATGTAGAGATGGGAAGGCAGAGAGTACAAGGGTTCCAGGAAGGCAGCTATTGGTGCAAGGTGATGGTCAGAATCATTTTCTTCACGTAGGAAATACACCATGACACCCATTTCACAGATTTATTATGAGATTCTGAGCTGGTGGACGGTTGGTGGAATGACACCATGGGAAGGGGCATTTGTTTACTGCACTCAACCTGACCTCAGATAGCTTTCAGACGATCCTGCTGCTGGCACAGGTGGGCCATACCATAGGCTGGACTCCGCGTCACTAAAGGCCTGGTCTGTTAGGCAACTACTGCAACTCACTGTCCTATTATCACCTGGGTGAAAGAATAACCTTAAAAGTTAAACCCTCATTTTTTGAAGACTTTTCCTCTGGGGAGGGGGGATGTGAATATAGTAGATTTTAAAACAATGACATCCTGGCTGGGGGTGGAGTTTGGCTTAATATTCACAAGGGCCTCAGTGAAAGGCTATCAGTGAAAGGTCTCTTTTTCTTAATGCTCATTTGTTTTACTTACACTACTCCACCTGATTTCAAAAATTCCTAACTCTTGTAGATAATTTTAGTTCACAACCTGACATATAGCTCAAATTGCATACTATATACCTGGCTTCTGAAAAATAAAAACATTTGCAATACTCTTATTTATCCAAAAGAATTTGATTGAAGGCCTCAGACAAACGCTACACACTCCACAGACACTGATCAATATGGACTCTGCTTAATAAGTCTAATGTGGTGCCAAAAGGCATTTTTGACCAGGGACTGTGTGGAGCGAGACTAGGCTGGGAAGGACGACAGGTAGGAAGGCCCACCTGTGAGGATGCTCTGCAGTGGGAGAAGAACCAGAGTGTTATATGATGCTGACAGGGAGATGACAGTGCAAATGAAAACAGACAGAAAGAGACGTAAGATAGGTTTGATTGGCTGATGGTGAAAGGGTGTTTTGAGTCTGGAAGAAAGAAGGCAAGCTTATAGCAATGGTTTATGGGGAGAATAGCAGAGGATGGGCAGAGAGGTACTGGGACCAGAAGGAAGGCCCCACTAGGCTCTGTTCATTGGATGACTGAGTGACAGAGCAGTCTGAGGATGACTCTTCTATAGCGGTATTATGCAAGAGGGAAGCAAGAAGATTTCCCAGGAGTAAGGCAGGCTTCAATGGTGGTGCTGGGAAGTTGAACATGGATGTATATTTGGAGGAAAAACAAAGCTCTTCATCACTAGCAGAAATGAGGAGTACAGACCACTGACTCTGAAAGAGCTAAGGAGATCCTGAGGAGTTGAACTGGGAACAATGGAGTTGGGAGAGGACAGAAAAGGAAACATTCTAAAACACCTTGTGGCAGCTAAGGAAATGTGAGTTTCAAATTGATAGTAATCTATAACATGAAACCATAGACTCTGACCTTTGTCCTTTGACCTTGGAAGAAATCACTGTAGTGTTTGAGCAAGGAGACGAGCACAGTGTTGTCATCGTACTTGATTAAGAAGTATGGCAGGGCCGTGACGCCTTCAGTTTGACACAGATCATCGTAGGCACGCTCCAGGGCCTGGATCTGAAAATAGTGAAGGTGAAGGCACCCTCTAGGAAATACAGCTCTGAGCTAAAGACCAGAATGGAGCCAAGGAACCACCAAGCCAGCTAGCTGGAAAAAACTGAGTCACCACATACCCATTGATACCACCTCTTTATTTTTCTATAACGTTCACCCTGTGCTATGCCTTCACAGGGCACAATGGGGGCACACAGGGGTCAGAATGGTGGCTGCCTAAGCTGTCAATCACAGAGGCTCACAAAGGTAACCAAGCACCCTTTGTGATAACCCAGCATGGTCCATCTAGTGAGAAAACTCACCATCTTTTACAGTTTTGTTATTACATAATCCACATGCCATACAACTCACTCATTTAGAGGGCAGACTCTATAATGTCTTGAAACTTTTTCATTATTTATTTTTATTTTCTGTGTATGAGTGTTTTTTTGCCTTCGTGTCTGTAGGCGCATCAGGTGCATGCAGTGCCTGTGGAGGCCTGAAGAAGGCACCAGATCCCCTGAAACTGGAGTTGCGAGCCATCAGATGGCTACTAGGAACCAAAGCTGGGTCCTCAGCCAAGAATAACAAGTGCTCTTAACCACTGAGCCATCTCTCCATTCCAGAAACTATTATTATTATTATTCTTTTGATAGTATGTTTACAAGGTTGGGCAACAGTTCCTGAGATGATCTGAGAACTTTATCTCCTTAAACGTGAACATTCAATCTCCAAAATATGTTACTTCAAGTTAGATTTCTTCTTACAAAATTATTTGCAGAAAACTACAACTTTGCATTTATTCTAAAATAACCTAATTTTAAAATCTTTTAAAAAATGATTTATTTTTATTTTATGCGCATGGGTATTTTTGTACATGTATGTCTGTATACTACATGCGTGTAGTGCACCAGGTGGTCAAAGACGGTACTGGACCTCCTGGAGCTGGAGAAGAGATGGCTAGCTGCCATGTGGATGCTGGGAGAGGTTCCTAGGTTCATGGCCAGGGCAGTTTTAACTGCTGAATCCTTTCCCCACCTCCTCCCTCCCTCTGAATCTTTGTGTTGGCTTCTGATTCTCCATCTTACTGACTGACAGAGAGGCTTCTGGAACTCAGGTCATCTTGACCCTCAGTTAAGGTCTTAAAAACAATCAGAATTCTCTAGCTAGGTCTGCTGACATGATTATAATTATCCTTGGGACTAATCTCCAATGGTCTCCTTGAAGGAAGAGACTGGATCTGCATGTCTATTCCAGAGAGGAGGTTCTGCCATTTGGTCTGAGGGTGGGGGAGGGCCTGTGCTGGTTTCACAGACTGTCCTTAAAAACTCTGGCTTTGTCTTCCCCAGACTGAGAATGAAAAACACACTTTGGTAAATTCTCGGTCTTTGAAATGTCCCTGTAATTCCTCCCAGTGGGCTTAGCATTTTCCCAGATTCCATAGGCCACCTGGAGAATGGCAGCTCCCCCTCTTCACAATGACCTTATCAGCACTCAGCAAACACTGCCATCTGGAGCGCTCCCCAGGTGCCTTTTCTCCATCTAGAGACCCCTGGCTCATCTCTGGCTTGAGCCACACACCTGCTCTCACAGTTAAGCCCTTTACGAGCATTTCTTTTACTTGCTGATACCTGTTTTTGTGAAAGTCTTTGATCCAAGCCCACGGGGCCCTGAATGAGAGGGATACTCTCAGGGAGACAGAGGGCAGGGCAGCAAAACCAGTAGTAGAAGTGGTACTTCTTCAAGTCCTAGGGTAAAAACATCAGAACAAAGCTGTTTTTAACATTGGTGCCATGAATTAAAGCAACACACATCCATTAATATAATGTATTAAGCCAGGAACAGTGGTGCACCCCTATAACCCCAGCACCTGAGAGGCGAAAGGACATTCTTAGCAACATAGGAAGTTAGAGGCCAGCCTGGGTTACATAAGACCCAACTTCAAACACCACAAGAAAAGCGGATGTATTAAAAAGCAGATACACACTAAGTATGTTCAACCGTCTCCATCAGACACGGCGAGAGAATGCAGAGCTTCTGCCTGGACCTCAGGCTTCCTGGCCTATGTCATCTCATAACAGACTTTCTCACTCAGAGGCAGAAGTTGAACCCTTAACTCTTGACTGCTTTAGAAGAAACTACCCTAGGAGGTAGTATCTCATCCCATTTTATAGATGAAAACACCCAGCAGGCTTCCTGTGAAGACCCCACCAAAAAACACAACTGCGCTCTTCAGTTCTGAGAAAGAGTTGCTCTCCGTTTCTTTCCGCACACCAGAGGGAACCCTTCCTCAAAGGCTTAGTATTCGACATGGCTCAGATTTTGCAACTTTTTCAGGTTATGAGACTATTTGCATATGTACCCTGAAATACCTTGTGAACGGGATGTAAGCCTAAAAAGGAAATTCATTGGTTTGTTCTACACATCTCATCTCCGTGACCTGCATGAAATGTTACACACTAATTTTAGTGCAGTGGGGTTCTAAGAGTGAGATTTTCCATTGTGTTACCATTCAATATGCAAAGCCCTGATCTCGGAACATGTCAGGCTTTCAGATTAAAGATGTTTCCCTGTTTGATGTTCTTTCCAAAATGTCTTCTGGTCAAGTGTAAGTCAGCAGCTATTAAATGCCTGCTGTGTATATGGCAAACACAACACTCAGACAATACAATCAGCTGCTGGCCTTCCATACTGAGCAGAGATAGTGAGGTGGTGATTGACAGTCGGAGATAAAGGAGTCTCTAAGTATGGAGGTACAATGAGATCATGTAGGGAAAGGAGTTTCTCAATTCCCAATCAGCCCCAGGGCTCTGGCCTCAAATTCTTGTGGCATGAGGGCCCGATTCTCTCATGGGGCAGGACCCCAGAGCTCTGTGGGTCCTGGACAGCCTCTTCACTCATCTGTGAGGAAGGCTCTGATGCAGTTCTTCAGCTGAGGAATCACTGCTACTGAGTCTTGCTAATACTGAGAACTGCGGAACTGTCATGTGGCTTTGATTTAGACTTTGTTTTTGATTCTGCCTGAGTGTGCTATATATGCATGTATGTGTGTGTCCCATGTCTGTGGGCACACCTGTGTGTACACAAGGGCACAACATGTGGACATGCGTGGAAGGTTGCCATCAAGAGTCTTTCTTTTTTCACCATAAATACTGAAGTAGGGTCTCTTACTGAACCCAAAGCTCACTGGGGAGGCCATCTGACGAGCCTGCTTCTATGCCCTCCATACCCTGGGATTAGAGGTGGCTGCTATGCCTGTTTGGGTTTTATTTGGTTTTGGGGTTTTGAACTCAGGTCCTCATGCTTTCACTGCAGTGCTTTACCCACCAATCCATTTCTCCAGCCCTTAGAGACCTCTTTTATCAAAACATAATTCATAATACTTAAAACGGTCTATGTACACAATTTTGTGGGGCTTGTTTTTGTTTGACGCTGCTGAACCAATGAATAATTCTTGAACATTTTTATTATTCCAAAAAGAAACCGTGTTCCTCAGAGCAGAAGGGGCCTACTCCCCATGCCCTCTGACCTCTGGACACACTGAGCCATTCTCTGTGGCTATCCCTATTCCAGAGTTTTCCAAGAAATGGAATCAGTAAATGACTTTAAAATAGAAATACACATGTAATGCAGTTCCAGATGAGAGCCTAATTATTAGTCTCCACAGCCTGCACCTCAGCCACTAACTGATGAATTTAAAAAAAAAAAAAATCTCCTTTCACAACGGCAAAGCAAACTGTCAATTGAAGTTAATGAAGGGCCTGGCCCTCTGAGGCCTGAAAACCACAGAAAGGAAAGCTGAAGGCCTGAGAGCGTGCTCTCCCCTGTGCCTAAGTGATTTGTCATCACTGATCTTTAGCAAAAGGTTAAGCAATTCACGATGGGGACCGCTCGCACCAGCTTATCAGGGCATCTCCACAAGCTGAAGCTTTGATTTCTTAGAGTTGTGCTTTTTCTTTTTTTCCATGATATAAAGGATCTTGGACAAATTAAACATAAAGTCCTTTGTGTCTAAAGACTTTGAAGGGCCTTTTTTTTATTTTTTGTACAGCTTGGCTAAAGGCACTTTGCAAAAAGGAGCAACAAGGCAGATACCTACTGACTCCAGGAAACTGCTTAAAAATTTAATGAGAGCTGATGTTATTTTCTCATTAAGCTGAAATTATCAATTAGGATTCTTGGTTAAAAAAAGGATTAATGTTTAATTAACAAGAATTCTAGTATAAAAAGGCACTCATGTTTAAGTTACGAACTCTGAAACCTTTAGCAATATTTAAATCTATCCTTGCAAGGAACTGACAAGCAGACTTATGATTGATATCCAAGCTGCACCTGGTATTTGACAGAGCCTTGGAGCATCTTTCTCTCCTGCCATAGCTCACTGAGAAATGTTCCCCCATAGGTAATGACCCCTGAGTTACCTGAGATTTGTACCTAACAGCCTCTCCCATGCCTGGCAGGGAATGACAGAGAGGACAGTCAGAGAAGCAAGGCTCAGTTAAAAGAACTAACAAGGTATGTTTCTCCCATTGTGTATGCATAAGTCTATATGAAAACACCTTTTTAACATACCCAGCTTTACTAAGTAAATAAATATATCAAATGTGTGGAAAGAGATTGATCTCCAGGGCTATCGTGCTGTGCAAAGCGACACACTTACACTTGGGGACCTTAATAGGCCTAGAGGCACATGCACAGGCAGGGAGAGCAATTTTAAAAACAGCCACTGTGGGTCGTGGAAGTGCTGCTCTCACTAGAGGACAGAAATCTGATCCGGAGTGTAAGGCGGAGTCTATGGAACATTCATTGGACAGACACGGTAGCGTTTTACAGATGCTTCCCTCGGCTCCAGGGCTGTGTGTGAGCACGCAGGGAGAGCAGGTGTTGGGTTCTAACTAGTTTGCAGGTCTGATTTCTTCCCTCCTCAAGGCTGCCCTTAACACTTGCATAAATCCAGTCTTGTGTACTGAAAAGTTTTCTTTCTCTCTTGATAAACAACTGTGTGTAAGCTAAAGCTGGTGGTATAATGGCCTCCAAACAGAAGCCCCTTCCTCTCTGCGATGGCTGCTACTGAGAGTTTGGATCTGGAGTGTCTTCAGAAGCATGTATGTTAAAATATTGGTCCCCAGACTATAGCAGAGAGCCAGTGGACCTTTAGGAGGTGAGGGTTAGCGGGGTGAGGGTTAAACCACTGAAGGGGACACTGAACACCCAGACCTTTCCTGGTTCTCTCTTCGCTTCCCAAGCACACGAGGTGAACAGCTCCCATGGTGATATTCTCAGGACCAAACACCATAAAGCCAAGAGACCACAGGCCAACACCTCCGAAAGCACAAGCCACCTTCTTATAAGATAATTCTCTCAAGAGCTTTGTCGTAGTGGCAACAAGCTGAGTGACACAACAGGCCTTGAAAGTATGATCGGGACTTACTTGTTTTTATTGTTTGCTTGTTTTTTGAGACAGAATGTTGCTGTGTACCAGGCTGCCCTCACACCTGTAAGTATCCTCCCTCCTCACGAGCGCTGGGATTACAGGGGTATGTCACCACACTTGAGTGCAGGATCCTATTTAACACAGACATTGCCTGGCAACGATGAAGCCTCTGTTCCCTGAGCCTGCTTTGTCCTGCGCTGACTGAAGGGAGCTGTCGGGTCACTACATTTGAGAAATTGTGCAGTGACTGTAGGATGAGCAAGAGGCACAGACGGGCCCTGCACTGCTCACAGGTGCCAGCTTTTCTTTAGCACACACTTCCAGGGACCAGCTTAGAGACAAGAGCGGAGCCTCCTGTTGGTCCGTGGGGCTCAGCCAGGGTTGTGCAGTTTCCACTCATGCACTTACCGCGAAGGTCAAGAGCAGAAACTTGTTGAGGAGGAGGGGGTTTTCGAGAGCAGCACCTGACTTTATGGCTTCCCAGATCTGCCAGAAGAATGAAAGGTGTTAGGTCGGGCTGCTGGTTTCTCTGTCCAGCCCTGGCTTCTTGGCGTGGCTCTTCTTCCCTTCTAGCCTGCGCTGCTCTCTGACACTGAAGTGGCTCATTACCTCTCTCTGCCTACTTCACACTGCCTCTCTAGCAGCCTTTCTCCATCATTATCAGTCAGTGAGAGTACCTGGCACCTTCCCTCAGGGGCCCTCAGCACAGAGGCCTTGAGATGCCCATCCACAGGGATTCACTACTGTCTGCTGGGTGCCACACATGTCATGGTTCAGCTCCACGCAGGACTCCTGTCACAGAGGCAGGAAGAATCTCTGAGAGGAAATCTGACCTGCGAAGAAGTGGGAACTGGTTGGAGGGAGGCAGCTCTGAAATGAGGGATTTGAACTAAATACACAGTGTGGCCTTCCTTCCTCCTTGACCATGCTGCCCCAGCTGGTCTGGAATCCTCTAAATAGAGCAGGCTGGCCCCAAACTCAATAAATCTCCTTTGAGTGCCTCCCAAATGCTGGGACTAAAGGCTTGTGCCACCACACCCATCTCTAGACTGAGGCTTCCTCAAAGCTCCATTTGGAGATCCTCTCACCTTGAGCGATGGGGAAAGGAACACAGCCTCCTTTTCTGAACACCGGGCTAGTGCTGTGTCTGTGAGTGAAAGCCAGGGCTGGCACCAGCTGGTAGTTTCAGTTGCTAAACTTTGTGTTGCCATGAAAGCCACAGCAAATGCTGGCAACAGGAGTATGACCCCTGGGCTGGAGAGATGGCTCAGTGCTTAAGAGCACAGACTACTCTTCCAGAGGACGACTTGGGTTCAATTCCCAGTACCTACATGGAAGCTCACAACTGTCTGTAACTCCAAGATCTGACACCCTCACACTGACATACATGCAGGCAAAATGCCAATATATATACATTTAAAATAAACAAATTATTAAAAAAAAAAAAAAAACATGCCCCAAAGCAGGTGTGAGAGGAAAATAAGCAGACATCACCACTCTGGGGGTGCTGACCCGTGCCGGAGTGGACCCCACTTTCTGATGAGCTGGCTGGGGGTGGGGTGGGGGCCCCAGGAAAAGTTTGAGCCTGGTCAAGGTTAGGATTTTTTCCTCCAGGCGGTAAGATTTGAGGCAATTCTCTAGAGCTGCACCCACCGCGAGGGAGGCGACCACTGGGACCCACACAGAGAAGCCTCATCTCTGCCATGTTGGTTACTGTTAGAGCAGCTCTTGCAGAAGGTTCTTTATTAAGCTGACTCATAGAATACACACCACAATGGACGAATTTTCTTTCTGGTTAAAAATGGAAAATCTCAAACTCGCCAGTGCCTCTATGTGTCTTTTATGGGTTATTTCTGTGATGGACCTGTGTGCCTGAGTAGACACTGTGCACTTGCCTGGACCCCAGGAAATACAACAAAGCCGATGTGGCTGCGCGGCTAACCTCATTCGCTGACTGCTCCAGAAGGAGCTTCTTGTCGGCAGTCTTAAAAGCCTCGAGTGTGTTGGTGTTATGCAGGGTTCCCCTGGCTGGACAACAGCGGGCAGGCGTTGGGGCGCTCCTAGACACGAGAGAAGCAGTTAGTCAGCATAGCTGGGCCCCTGAACAAGGCACAGGGTGACAAGTAAGGCTGACACCACTGACTGGGTGTCATGGGTCCTTGCTCAAGCACAAGCCAGCAGGCACTGTCTAGGGACCCTCTGTTCCCCTACCTCTCGGCTATCAGCCTCCTAGTCTACCTAAAGAAAGTTCATCTTTATCCTTTCCCACAATCAGACTGAGGAGAACTGGCTAAACCAGGAACTGAAAGGGGCCTGAGTTCTATCTAGTGGCTCTTTCCCCTCTTAAACCTTATAAAAACTGCAAGCATGATGGTTAGCTCATGTCACCTTGAAACAGGTTAGTCATCCAGAGAAAGGAACCTTGTTTGAAGATTTGCCTCCCTCAGATTGGCCTGCAGGGATGTCTATGTGGCATTTTCTCTTTCTTGATTGATGTGGGAGGGCTCAGCCCACTGGGAGCAGTGCCACCCTTGGGCATGTGGTCCAAGAAAGCAGGCCATACAAGCCATGGAGAGCAAGTCAGTAAATAGCACTCCTCTATTGCCTCTGCTTCTGTTCCTGCCCTGAATTCCCTGCATGATGGGACTACAACTATAAGATGAAACAAACCCTTTCTTCCCCATGTTGCCTTCAGCCATGCTGTTTATCATAGTAATAGCACACTTGGGCACCTGGGTTCACACAATCACAGCGGAGCACAATGTGAAACTCAGACTGGTGGACTCAAGGTACAAGCCTCATGCCTGGCCAGCAGCCCCCATGTTCCTGGCTAAGGCCTAATATCTCAGCTCATTTTCAAGAATGGCCACACAAACCCCGGAAGACAGATAGCTTCCTAAGGGCCAGGACTAATCCTGCTTGTTCTTCCAGACCCACACTGCACAGCTCAGCACACAGCTACTGTGTCAACTGGGCCATGGATAAAATGCAGGATACCGGACTACTGTCAATCTAGGGCACAAGCCACCAAGTTCACACCCACTACACTGCCCCCCAAAGGACCCCCAGGAATTGGAGAGATAAAAGTGGAAGAAGATGGACTGATTCTGAACACAGGCTTAGACAGGAACTTATCTGCTGTCTCTAAGTGATCAGACTGAATTTTGAATAGTGCTGATGTTAAGCAAAAATATTCCTGGTGCTGGAGAGAGGGTTCAGTGGTTAAAAACACTGGCTGCTCTTGCAGGGGACCTGGGTTCGGTTCCTGGCACCCAAACAGTGGCTCACAGCCTGTAACTCCAGTTGCAAAGGATCCCAGACGTTTGTGGGCACCGCCATACACATATCTACATCTATTCAGGCAAAACACTCAGCCACATAGAATAAATGATCAAATCTAAACCTTTTAAAAGAGAGATATTCCTGTAGTTAATGGCTTAATGATGTTGTCATGTGGAGAGGGTGCTATTATTCATCGTCCTGAGGACAGTATATGTCTCAGAAACCCAATGTCTTTTTGATATCCTTCCATGTGTGGGCACAAAGCAGCTGCAGGGGCCCTGGTGGAAAGAGATCTCAGTCTAGGACAGGTGAGGAGGGGCCCATGAGTAATGATGGCTCTACTAAATGCCACCAGTAAGCCTTAAATGTCAAGTCCTGGTGGGGGTGTGGGGGAGAGCTTTCAGAGGCTGGAGTCTTCCCTTGAGAGCCATGAGTCATCATAGGCTGCCTGCCGTCATGCTTCTCCACTAAAAAGACCTTTCTTGTCTAGGCAAGATGAAGGCACTGAAGATAGTTTTGAGGAGAGAGAAGCCATACAGGGCAAGAACAGAAAAATCATACATGGCAAATTTGGGCCTGATAGGCTCTTAAAAAGACTAAATGTTTTTCCTAATAAACAACTGTGGCAGGTAGTTCTCAGTTACAGAACTTAGCTTGGGGCACTGGCCCTGCACCTGCGAGCTTCCTTGGCTGCTCAGAGGCCCTCCTGAAGGGATGCTCACTCCTCACCCAAAGTGAACAGGATTCTCTGAACTCTGCACAGATCAATACTCACATGTCAAAGGCGCTGAATTCCAATGTCAAGCGGGTGGGCAGGCCGGCAGAGTCACCTGTATGGAAGCATTATCAATCTCAGTGACCAGCCATGGCAATGCCCGTGGCAGAAACATCTATGGCTAGTCATGTCCTTCTATTTGGAAGTTGAGCCCAAGGTGCCCTATCCGAGTCAGATAACCCATGACATGCAGATAACAGGTGCACAGATAACAGTGGATCTTCAGAGAGGGGAGGGATTTGTAACCAATATAAAAAGAATGCCCTGAAAATTTCCATACACACACACACACACACACACACACAAACACCCACCCACCCTGGAAGTTAGCTGAGTAGTGTCTGCTATAACAACTTGAGTTTTACCACTCCCTTTTTTTTTTTTCCTCCAAGGAGGGAAAATAATTTTTTTTAAGTGACTTGGGGCTAAAGTCAAGAGAGACACAAGAAGCTAAAAAGCTGTGGATATAAAAAAGGGATAAAATATATCCCTTTCCAGAAGAGGCTTGTCTAATGTTCATGAGGCCCTGCGCTCCATCCCTGGCACTCCAAAGCAATAATTACAAGTGCCTAATAAGGGGCGGGTGCTGTTCCCACAGCAGACAGACAGGAGCATGGGTGGCGGCGAGGTGGGTGGAGACTGCTTACCATTGTAGTAATAGCCCTTGATGTCCTTGGGAGCCTCATCCAGGCGGTACTCAGTCAACTTCTTCTGCGTCAGTTCGTGCCAGAAGCCAACGTCCAGAGCACTATTAAAGGGGGCGAACTGCAGCTTGGACAGTGCAGGCTCCCCCATGGCTATTGTTCTTACTGGCCTACCAAAACAAACACAAAAACAGAGCTTAATAAAAACAGAAACATTGGGGCTGGAGAAATGGCTCAGTAGCTAAGAGCACTTGTTACTCTTCCAGAGGACCTGGGTTTGGTTCCCAGAACCCACACAGTCTAGTCTCCTTTGGCATTTGCATGAATGCAGTGAACATAAACTCACAGAAGCTCACACGCATACACAGAAATATAATCAAGCAATCAATCAAGTCAGTCCATCTATCTTTCCTCTAAACAACTAGCCAAAGGCAGTTCCAGCATATAGGCTCCCTTAAGACACTTCCTTAAGACCCTAGTGTCGCTCTGCTGACTGCTGGCATGCCCCGCCCAGAAGTGTGTTTCAATCACAGACCCCTGGAGCCATTCCAACTCCTAACAACGGAGCTCTGCACCTTTTATTTTTACTTACCATCATCATCATCATTATTACTATTGTTATTGTTGTTAATTTTTTGAGACAGGGCTTCTCTGTGTAGCCCTGGCTGCTCTAGAACTCCCTCTGTAGACCTGGCTATCCTTGAACTTAGGGATCCACCTGCCTCTGTCTCTCAAGTGCTAGGATTAAAGGCTTGCAGCACCTTGCCCATCTCTATACCCTTAAAGAGCAGCTTCCCAGCTCTCTCCCAGGCCCCTAGCACTGACCACTCTTGTCACTGTGAGATAGATCCGTTGGAAAAGGGGACTTATGCATAGCTTGTACTTTAGTGATTGGCTTACTTCACTTGAGAAACAATGTTGAAAAACTTCCTGAAGACTTTGTTACCACCTTTCTGTGTCTTTCGTTGGTGCTGGGCATGCACCAGGCTCTCTCCCACTGGAGGCAAGTAATGGAGCTGTGAAATGAACCCTGGGCTCCACCCTCGACTCCCTGTCTCATTGAGTCAGCTGGGGACCGACTCCAAAATCCAAAGTCCCATCAGTCAGAATGTGCCAATCTGAGCCAGGTGCATTATGCACTCTGTCATTCCAACACTAGGAAGATGGAAGCAGGTGGATCAAGAGTTCAAGATCATCCGTGGCTGCCTAGTGAATTCAAGGCCAATCTAGACCACATAAGACCCTGTTAGAAGGAAGGGAGAGAAGGAAAAGAAAAACAAAAAGAAAAATGGCAAGAAAGGAGGGACAAAGAAAGAGGAAAGCCATCCAGAAGGCTAAGTGAGACTCTGCCTGTCTGAGGTCAGTGCTGGGCACTCCAGCTGAGGGCGATGCTCACTGCCCCAGAGCCTGAATTCCTTTAAGATCTCACATTATAGCTCCTCTTTTCCTCCTCCCCACAGGGTCTGTGCTGGTGTGGGGAACGTTACATCTCTTAAGTACATGGAAATTTTTTATTCTGTATCCCAATATGTATTTTAATTCTCTTATTTCTCCATTCACATCATCAAGTCATCTGTATATGTGCCAGAACTGTGATGCGCCCACGTGCACACATGTGAACTGTGTATGTGCACCAAGCTATGAAGTACCCATTCATACCATGCTTGTGAACCACTCACTATGAACCACATAGTCCACAGACTGTGCACGTGCACCTCACTTTCAGGTGCTCCCGTCTGGATGAGGAACAGTGTGGAGTCAGCCTCAGCACTGAGCTCTTGGGATACCATCACACATTTAAGATCCTAATGCTGTCTGCACCGAAGAAAAAATGAAAATCAACTTTAGCAACAATCTTGCTTGCCAAATAGCTGTTTGTGCCTGCGCCTGGCTGTGTGTCTATTTAAAGAACCACTTGGGATCAGATTCAGCTACCTTCACTTACTGGATTGTAAGCACCGACATGGGATGACTTACCCAAATGGATCAGGATCATTTGGATTGACTTGGTTATTTCCTGCTTACTCTCTACACAAGGCAGTACATTTTCACTGTGTTTCCTGGTTTCTGGCAAAAAGCACACTCCTTTCCTAGTATTTACTCTTAGCTATACAGACATGCACTCATAGTGGTTTTTACACCCCAGAGCTGACAGATCCACTTTTAGACAGCCTCTGCATTTTCTAGAAAGAAATGCTAGGCATCTCTAGAAGTTAATCTGAATTTCTAGAATAGAAGCTATTCTATTCTAAAAGCTAGAAAGTTAATTTTTATGACAAGAGCTAAATCTAAAATGTTTTATTTAAAATGTTATGAGTTAACTATCTTCTAAAAGTTTTTTGTTGTTGTTGTTTGTTTTTTTGAGACAGGTTCAGCATGTAGCCTTGGCTGGCCTGGAATTCACTCTGTTGACCAGGAGGAGTTCAAACTCTTAGAGATACACCAGCCTCTGCCTCGAAAATGCTGGGATTAAAGTCTTGTGCTACCACAGCCCGATGAGGTTGACTGTTTATATGGATATTTAAGTAGGAAAACCTCCCCATGTAAGATGCTTGCAATCCCAGCACCGGGGATGCTGAGGTGGGGGTGCTGTGGGTTAGAAGTGAGAATGGTTATACAGGGAGTTCCAGGATGCTGGGGGAGCCCCTGAGGACTCCCGGCTTTCAGAGCAGCTTCTAGTGGCTGGTGGCTGCCGAGAGAGAAAGGGTCACTCTCCTCTGAGGACTTGGCCCCGGCAGGTGCTTATGCCTCGGTGAGTGGCCCCACCCCCGTGTGCATGTGGGCAGAACTGACTGGAACCAGGTAGTTACTAATAACAAAATGAAATGAGGACACGGAGCTAGGAGGGAGATGATGGGGGCTCTAGGGGAAACTAGAGGGAGGCCCAACAGTCATTGCACAAATATATGGAACTCCCCCCCCCAAAAAAAAAACCATTATCAAGAAAAAGAAATAAAACAACTGCTTCTTACTCAGAGGATTGACCATACCTCCATTAGTGTTTAAACAAGTCAGCAAATGTCACAACGAGTGTTAAACGGTATTTCCTTAGCGACCAAGCAAAATATACATCTTTCAGGTTTTTAAATAGTGTGAGACCACAACCACTAGCTTACAGGTGATTAAACACGTGTTTTCAACAACTTGGTATTTGTTAGTATTTATAACTTTCTCCAGTAACAGCAGGCAGAGCTCATTGTTTCCTCTACTGTGATTTATTTAACTCTGTTCCAAGTCTGGATTAAAAAATCAAACAATCCCATCATGCCTTGCTAACTTTGGGTTAGGATTGACTGCACCTAAACAGAATCCTGAAGAAATTTACTTACAATGCAGAATAAAAAGCAGACTTTCTTGGTCTTCAAGATAAGTAAAGACTCAACTGTTGATCTATTAAGAAACATTTTCAATGATAACTGCGAGACATACATAAAAACAGGTTTTTTTTGCCCATGTCCAACGTTTCATACAAAATGTAAGATGCGGCATTTGGTATTTAATGTGATTAATAATGAAGATTCTGGCTTGGGAAGGTAAAAACGTGCCTTGACTGTGAAACGAGGTATCATTTACAGGAATTATCCAATATGTAGCATTTTAGATAACAAGGAGGCATTCACTTCAGTAATTACTACAGTCAAAGGGTATTTAGATTGTTAGAAAAGATGCTGTTCGGTAAACTCATGAAACCAAGGTTGTTAGTAGAGAGATGAGTCCATATATGAAGCAAAAAAGGCCTAGTGTTCATGTTCACTAGTAATTCCCAGGCTCTGTGACCACAATGATTAAGTCAAATAATTTTATTTACTATTTAAAGAAGATTTAGGGGTTGGGTAGATGGCTCAGAATTCAGATCCTAGCACCAATGTAATTTGCTCCAGAGGGACCAAATGCCCTTTCTGGCCTCCACAGTTAACCAGCATTTATGTGGCACAGACACAGACACAGACACAGACATAGACAGATAACACAAATATAAATAGCAATAAAAAATTTAAGAAGACTCCTTTTCATTCAGGGAGGAAGGGGCATGATCTCTGTGAGTTAAAGGTCAGCCTGGTCTACAAAGCAAGTCTAGGACAGCCAAGGTTACACAGAGAAACCCTGTCTCGAAAAACAAACAAACAGAAGAAGGAGGAGGGGAAAAGGAGGAGTAGAAGAAGGAAGAGGCGGCGGTGGCCAGGATGATGGCCACTCCTTTTCCTATCATCCAGAGGGGTTTTGTACAATTTTTCTGCCAAGGTTTTTGAGGCACTCAGTTTTCCCACCTTTTTAGGTTTTAGAAGCTGAAGTAAGGGGCTCTGAAAAGGGCCTAACAGAAAGCATCTGTGTCTGCATATCAAGGACTAAGACTGTAGGGAAAGGACCAAGTGTCAGGCAGGGCCACAGGAAAGCCTGGTGGAAGAGCAGGGTGCCAAGGAGCTTGGGAAGGTTGAGTGCAGGGGATGATGAGGAAAGCTCCCAAGGAAAAAAAGACAGAAGACTGGCTCCTGTTGGAGTGTGAGGAGGCCAGCCACCCCAGAGTGGAGCCCTGAGCAAGTGCAGCAGGCACAAAGCTGACTGGTTAAAAATACCAGCACACAAGAATCTGTGGGATAGGCTGAAGGATCCTGGATGGAGCTAGCAGCAGGTACATACAGAGTAACACACCCCTACAGCAGTGAAAGGACTGTGAATGATAAAGTCAGTTCAGAGGCTGGGTGTGGATAGTACTCAGTCAGAAGCAGATTTCTTGTCTAGCAGAAATGAAGCCCTGGGCTCCATCCCCACTGCTCACCAAAAAGAGGCTATGAACTCATAAAGAACTGAGCAAGGCAGAGGAAGTGAGAACAGGAAAGAGGGTTTTCCCTGAGGACACTTAGGAAAGGTGCTCAAACATAGTTCCTTGTGGAGCTTAAGAAATGGCAAGCCCAAGGTTGTGGTGCAGTGAGCAGAATGCACACTTGAAAGTGTGAGACTTGGATCCAATCCAAGAGCAAAGAGCAAAGACAGAGCAACAACAGAAAGCCCTCCCTGTGAGTGCCAGGGATGCTGAGCTAGGGAGAGTGAAGGTGGGCTGGCATTAAAACAGGAACACAACACAGGACAGACATTTCAACAGAGAACTATGATGGACAAAGAAACCCAGGTGAGCCAAGGAAGGTGACTCAGAGAGATGAGGTAGAGGCCACTCATGGAGGGCATGGGTACCTCTGTCAGATCTTGGGGTTGTTTTTCTCCAAGTACTTTAAAAGCTTTAGGACTCTTATCTGAGTTGATTTTTAAAAAACAGACTTAGTGTTTTATGTATGTATGTGTGCCTGGGTGTAGGTCTATGCACCATGTGTGTTCAGTACCTGGGAGGCCAGGGAAGGGTTCGAGATCCCTGGAACCGGAGCTACAGACAGCTGTGAGCCACAATATGGGCAAGCAGCCAGTGCTAACTACTGAGCCATTATCTCTCCTGACTTCATATTTGTAGAGTTAGACAGAGGGTTTGGGTTTCTGTCTTCTACACGCCAATGTCCACTTTTCCCAGTACCATTTGTTGGGGAGACTGTCTTTTACCCCCCAGTAAATGATCTTGGTGCCTTTTTCAGGAATCAGTTGGCTACAGCCGTATGCATTCATGTCTGGGTTCCTGTATTTTATTCCATTGGTCTACATGACTGTTTTTATATCAATATGTCATGCTGGTTCTGCTACTACAACTGTGTACTATAGCGTGAGTGCATGTATGAAAATATATTAGAAGGGGTCTCACTGTGTAGTGCTGGCTGGACTGAAACTCTCTCTGTAGACCAGGCTGACCTTGAACTCAGAGATCTGCCTGCTTCTGTCTCCGGAGTGCTGGAAATTAAGGGTGTGGGCCACCACGCCTGGCTTCTATGGTGTATTTTGAAATTACGCACCTTGACGACTCCAGCATTGCTTTTTGCTCAGGATTGTTCTGACTCTACAGGGTCTTTTGTGTTTTCACATACACTTGTTTTACAGTGCACAGACCATACCCAGCTTCCCTCATATGTGTTCTAGGATTTTTCTCTAGTTTCATGAAGAGTATTGTTTGCATTTTATTGTGGACTCTAGCCAATCTAAACATTGCTCTAGTGGTATGGCCATTTCAAAACAGTATTAATTATCGTGACTCATGGACATGAGAAGTCTTTTCATCATTGAGTGTCAGTTCTTTAGTGTTCTAATTTTCACTGTAGAAGTCTTCTACCTCTTCAGTTGGGTTTATTCCTGGTTTTATTTTGTTTTGAGCAGTGACAGTGGCTGTTTTCTTTAATTTCTGTCTCAGCGAGTTCATTACTGGCCTTTAGAAAAATTGAATGATTTTCAACATTGATTTTGTACCCTGCTCCCTTGCTGGATTTGTTTATGGGTTCTAAGAGTCTTGGCGGAATGATGAAGGTTTTCTAAGAGCAGACTCTTGCCATCTGCAATCAGGGGTAATCTGACTTTTCCCTTCCTGTTTACAGCCCTTTCTTCTCTCCATGGCTGTTCTGGCTAAATTCTAAGCACTCAATGCGCCATGAGTTCAGACACCCTTATCTTTTCTGAGGCTCTCCTCTGAGGCTGTCAGCTCCTGTTCCCTTAGCCTGCTCCTGGGTTGTCCTATCCTCCATTTACCATTCTGAGGGGCAACAGCTCTGTGTCTATTTTCTTGGGTTTTTAATCGGAGGGTATACTGAATTTTATAAATGGCATTTTTACATCAGTTGAGATGATGATTCAGATTTCATCCTTGGGAACTGGCATGGAAGGCTACATCAACTTAAAGAGTATCCACAAGGAAAGAGGAGCCTACAGAACAGGAGAACCTTACAAGGTATACATCTGACAGGGACTTCATTATGCAGAATACCTGACAACTTCAGTAAAATCAACAAGAAAATGATAAGCTATCCAATGGGCAAACAAAACAAACAGGCAATTCTCAACAAAGTATGACAGCCAATAAATATATAAAAACATATGTTCAACATCTTTGGCCATTAGAGAAAGGCAAATAAAAAATTACATTGAGATTCTACCTCACCTCAGTCAGAATAGCTGATGATCAAAAATTAATAATCATCAGAGCAACAACACATGCTGGCAAGGACTGAGGGAAAAGGAACCCTCTAAATTATTGGTAGAAATAAAAGTAGTTTAGCCATTATGGAAAACAGTACAGGTTCCTCAAAAATCTAAAATGCTAACTAGCAAGTGACTGAGCTATACTGTTCTTTGGGAATACAGCAAAGGGCGCTAAGACCTTATATGCAGGAGACATCAGCATGTCCATGCTTCCCTACACACCCATCAACCCTGGAATCAGTCTAGGGACCCATCAACAAATGAATGGATAAAGAAAAATGGTAAATGGAGTATTAGTGGGCCATAAAGAAGAATGAAATCAGGTCATTTGCATAAAAATGGATGGAACTAAGTCATCATTTTAAAGGAGAGAGACAGGTAGAGAGTGTGTCCTCTTACTTGCAGAAGCTAGAATTAAAACAAAGAAAAACTGTTAAGGAAGGCTAAGAGGTAGAAGGGGTGCAGGGAGGGTGAGAGCACACAGTGGGTATCAAAGCACAATATACGTATGTACTGGGATGGCACAGTAAAGCTCATTAATATGTGCAATAAGGACCCAATAATTATAGCTTGAAAGGGGGCTGGGTGTGGTAATGCACACCTTTAATCCCAGCAAGTCAGGCAGAGAAAGGAGGAGCTCTGTTAGCTCCAGGCCCTTAGAGAAGAGCAAGGACAAAGGACACCACAAGATGACCTTCTGTACATTGGATTTTAATGCCTAAAACTCCCTAAAATGCAATTTAACAGAAAACTGCTAAGACAGAGAACAGGCTGTGTACTCAGAGTCACCACAGGAGAGGAGCTGCCTGTGTTCCTGTAGCTGGAGCTAGGTCACTTTGCTGCTGGATGCCTCAGGGGCAGCTTCTTCCCACAGGTTCATTATGTTCTGCCAACTTAAAAGTATTCTTGGGCACCAGTGGGAATAGATGGAACACACTCAACAGGGCCTAGAGACGGAGAAAAACCAGCAGAAGACAGCCGGTGATGCTGAAAAGAATTAATCTCTTCCCTACAGAGTTGGCAGGCCTCATCCATCACAAAGGGCAGCATTATGCATCAGGCAATGCCCACCCAGGGTCTCACTGTTAGTATTTTGGAACACAACCTGCTTCTGGGGTTACCCAGCAACTTATGATGTCATCATGTGTTGCCAGCCAGGTGGCCACACCTGGAAGGCATGGTTACCTTGCCCCTTAAAGAAACATCTGGACATGTGGTCGCTCTCTCACTCCTCTTACTCTTACTTCTCTCTCTTTCTCCCTCTTCTCTCTCTCTCTCTTCTCTCCATCATGTCCTGTTCCCCCCTTCCCTCCATACCCACCTAATAAACCTCTTGCATAGAAAATTGGTTGACCAGCCTCATTCTTTTAATAGATCTAACACTCACTACATAGCCCAGGTTGTTCAGACTTTTGAGCATTTTGTATCAACCTCAAGAGGGCTGGGATTACAGCGGTAGACCACCATACCTGGTTTTCTGCAGGCTTCAGAAAAATGAGGTATGTGGGGCTGTGGAGATAGCTCAGTGGTCAAGAGCAAGCATCAGTCTTCCAGAGGACTGGAGTTTAGTTCCCAGCACCCACAGGGCAGCTCACAACTGTCTGTAACTCCAGCGCTGGGAGATCTGATGCCCTCTTCTGGCACCTGAAGGCATTGTACTCACACACAAACCAACACACAGACACACAGATAAAAGTAATAAAAAAGAAAGCTTTCTTTAAAATGGAGTTGGCTGGGTCTCATGTATTCTTCCTATGCAGGGGACAAAGAATAAGATTGGTGGCTAGGAGGCTGCAAGTCTGACCGGCAACCCAGATGATGTGGGTGGACACTACTGTTTCCTGACCGGAGGCCTTTGCTGTGTTCTTAGGAAATCTTTCCCCTCTCTGCTGGGAAAACCTTTCTCACCTCTTAGAGTACTTTCTATACCTCTCATTAATACCCACAGCTATTGGGAGGCAGTGCACTGCTCCTCGTCCCACGGGGACAGCTTCTATTATAGCATGGGATACCTTTAAAAAAAATTGTGTGGGTAGCTGGGTGTGGTGGTGCACTCGGGAGACAGAGACAGGCAGATTTCTGTGAGTTTGAGGCCAGCCTGGTCTACAAAGTGAGTTCAGGACAGCCAGGGCTACATGTGTGGGCATGTGTACATTCATGTGGAGAAGAGAGAACATCCCCAGGGGCCATCTTCATGAACAACACCCACCTCGTTGCCCAGGAGCTCATAGCTGGCTGACCAGCAGGCTGCAGGGATCCTCTTGTCTTTGCCACACAGCACTGCAATTACAAATGCTTGCCACTGTGCCAAGCATTTCTTTTTACCTTATTTTTAAATTAGGGGAGATGGGGTGTGCAACTGTGTCGTACCATACACAAGGAGGTCAGAGGACAATTTGTAGGAACTGGTTCCTTCTTTCTACCTTGTAGGTTCTGGGATTGAACTGAGGTCATCAGGCTTGGTAGCAAGCACCTTCACACTGCTGAGCTACCTTTCTGGCTTATGTCCAATATTTTCACATGGGTTCTGGGGAACAAACTTGGGTCCTCATGATCTTTGCTGACTAAGTTATCTCCCCTGCTCCCTTTATAAAAACTCATAGTGGCCAGTGGGATGTGTTTGCCCTGTGAGAGACCAAAAGATTAAAAATCAGCAGTTATTATTAAAGTTTAAGGCCTGAACTAGCTGGGTGAGGTCCAGAAATGCCCTGAGGGGAAGAAGCCCTGTACTGCTTTCTTTCCCCACTCACTAGAGATACAGTTGCTAGGAAACTGGCCTATCCCCTCTAGGGAGGGACACCAGATCATTAATGGTTTGGGGACCTTCCTATAGCCAATCAATTAAAAATACAGTATTTTGATCAATGGATGCTTGCCAGGCAGGAATCACCCCTGCCTAGGGCATGCAGGGAGGGACCAGAATCTTTAAATCACCCAACTAACCTGAGCATGAGACTCTCGGCTCTCACCACTTCAGCGGTGGGGGGTGTGAGCCCAAGCTGCAGCTTGTAATTTTTAATAAAAAGATCCTCATGCAACGGACTCGGCTCCTGGTTATGGTTTTTTAGGTATCATGATTCAGGCATAACACCTGGATGCTCACTCTGCCAAGTACCAAGCACCACACTAAACTCTGTACCCCGCCTTCACATGACAACCCAGAATTAGTTACATTATGTTTCCTTTACAGACCAGTAAAGGAGGCACTGAGAGATTAAGCAGTTTCCCCACAATCACACAGTGAGGAAGTGGCAGAAAGAACACAGGCCCACCAGTTTCAATGCCCCTCTGCCCTCCCTGTGCTGTTGGGCCTTGATGGAAGACTGTCTTTTCAGAATCTGCCCATCAGCCTTGCCCTAACCCCCTCTACCAATAACCAGTGTTTGGATACTCATTTGCATTCTGATCTCTTTCTAACACAGGCAAAGCAAACAGGAAGGAAAGTGCTAGGGCCAGAGCCATCACCTAGTAAGAGAAGACACTGGTGGGAGCAGACAGCAGTGCAAGCGCACCTCACCTAACAATCCAAAAGACTCAGCTGGCCACGAATGCCTCAAGAAGATCTGGCTTGACTCACTTTCCTAGTGCTCTCTGATGACCTGCTGAAGTGGAATTTTACTAGGGCCATAGGATCCCACAGATGAAAAAGAAAACCATTCTACATATTTAGGGGCTGGGAAGGTCAGCAGGAGTGACCACTTAGAAGACAAGAGACCATTTGTAATGTCATTTACACCTCAATAAAGCTGTTGGGAAGGTGCTAGGGAAAACAACAAAACAAAAACCAAAGGCAGAAAGAGGTGTGCAAAGATAGCATAAAAGGCACATACTTCAAACATTTCCTGGCTTATTTGGCATTTGATAAATTCTGGGCAAAATACAAAAGACCCTGTTGACTTCACAAAAGTGTATAGCTGGTCTTCACTGTGTGTCAGGAGGATGTTGCAGCCACAAAAACACAGGAGGAATTTGCTGTAAGCCTCTAAGACAGGCTAGACCTCTGAGGATCCTAACATCATGTAACACCATGCCAGTTGCTAAGCTGGAAGGGAAAACTTAGGAAGTGACAAGCAGAGGAGCTGGAGGAGCAAGTGCACCCAGGTATGGAGTCAGTCATGCCTATCTCTTGTTCTTATTCCTACCAAAATGTCAGGCTCTGCAGCTCTGGACAGAGTAGGAGGGACCTCAGCCTCTTGTCATCTTAAAAACTGAATGACTATGCCATTCCCACCTGGATACTATGTTCAGACATGGGCCTGATGCTGAGTGTGTGTCAAATCCAAGTCTCCCAAGATGGGACCATGTTGTTTCTAGTAAGACAGGCTTTGATGAGGGCCTGGCATGTAGCAGACAAGAATCCCAGCAGCCACAAGGGGTCAAGATGAAAGGGAAATGACAGGGATGGTTGGGCAACACAAACCCCCAGGGTTTCACCTGCCATGGTGCTACCTGTAAACTTTTATCAACAGAGCCATACCCAGTGATTTACATGTGGGAGCTCAGATGTCACTGAGTGACACTTATTCAAAGTTTATGACCAAACTAACCAAAAGGAAGAAGCTGGGGAGGGGGGTGGGGAAGAAGGGCACAAGGGATGGGTAAGATGCAGGAAGGGGGCAGGAAGAGGGAGCAGGAAGTGGAAGACAAGAGGTGGGGGTTAGGAGTAAAAGGGAAAGAGGCAGGGAACAGGAAGTGGGGGCCAGGGGCAAGAGGTGGAGGCCTGGGCAAAAGTAGGACTGTGGGCAGGAAGCAGGAGGTTAGAGAGGAAGTAGAGGGTAGAGGTAGCTGGCAGGGGCGATGAGCTCAAAGGAGAGACAGGAGGCTGTGGGATATGAGGCAGGAAGTGGAGGGAAGCCAGCAGCAGGCAGAGGGGAGGAGTCAGCGCTCAGGAGGAGGCTACCAACAGAATTACTGTATGGTCTCTGAGTCTTTCTAACTTGGTGCTGTGTATCCGGAACAGCGGAACAGAAATAAGGAAAATAAGAGCAGCTTCTTCCTGTCCGAACAGAATGGCCACAAGAATGGACTGGGTAGGCTGTCCCTGTGTCAGGAGTCACCCAGCACTGTCATTAGTGCCACCCCAGCTGATTACACCTGCACTTCCTTACCCCGGGCTCCCCTGATAGGAGAAGAAAATAAAGATTTGGGCAACTGTGTCAAATACAAGAATTCTGTATATATTTTAAAAGATGGAGACAGTCATCTGTCATGGCTGTTCTTGGTTGTCAACCTGACTACGTCTGATTTAACTAAAACCCAAATGGCTAGGTAGAGCTGTGAGGGACTTTCTTAATCAAATAATTTGAAGTGGGAAGATCCGCCTTTATTCTGGGCCTCCACCTTCTGGTGGCAGACTGTATAAAGGGCATGGAAGAAGGAAGCTTTTGCTCTTTGCCTGCTTGCCCTCACTCTCACTAGGAAGCCCATTCTTTCACTGGCACTGGAGTCTACTTCTTCAGGATTCCAGAGTATACTGAGGTAGTATATACCAGATGAAACATCCAGCTTCGTGGATTGAACAACGCTGAATTCTTAGACTTTCTGTCCGTAGACAGACATTGTTGGACTAGCTGGACCACAGCCTGTAAGCCAGTCTAATAAATTGCATTTATATGATTAATTCATTCTATCAATTTTGTTCCGCTGGATCATTGGTTCTCAACCTTCCTGATGCTGTGACTCCTTAATACAGTTCCTCATGTTATGGTGACCCCCAACCATAAAATGTTGTTACTGTAATGAATTGTAACATAAATACTTTTGGAGATAGAGGTTTGCCAAAGGGGGTCACAAAGAACAGGTTGAGAACCACTGTCTTAGAGAACCCTAATACACTATCTAAAGGATGTTGTAAAAATCTAAAACAAAAGCAGATTTTTAAATACTGTTGATTTTAAAGACTGAAAATTACTTAAAACTGAGTCTTTAAGTTCTTTCTTTTTAGTTTTTACTAACGCACATATGAGGCTGTGTGTTTGTCATGAGAGTATAGGTACCCAGGGAGGCCAGAAGAGGGCGTTCCTTGGAAATGGAGTTTTAGACAACTGTGAGCCACCATGTGGGTCTTGGTAACCAAACCCTGGTCCTCTGCAAGTGCAGCCAGAGCTTGTAAGCTGGGAACTATCTCTCCAGCCCTAAAATCTGAATCTTTTACCTGCTATGTTTTAATTTTTTAATGTTTGGAGAATAAATCTAATAATTGCCTTTTTAAAAAAGAAGAATGTGGTACCTTCCAGCTTCCCTCGGCTGAACATATTACCTGGAGTACAGAAGGTGCCCCACAAACGCTCAGCGAACTATACGCTCTCATCTTCACCCAAGGCCAGTGATCTGCACACTAAGACAAATTCCATCAGAGCCCCAAAAAGACTAATGTTGCCTGAGCTGTCTAGACAGGAAATGGGCTGCTCATGCCTCCCACCAGTGGAAGCATCTGAGTGTCACTTTGATGATCAGTTGTCAAGTGATGCTGGGTCAGCCATACCAATGGCCAGCAAGCTTTTCCTGAAAGTGACTACAAAGTAAAAATTTTAGAAACTGCAAAACCACAAATAGTTTCTGTCATATATTATTCTTCCTTTTTTCAACCCTTAAAAAAAACCGTCAAAACCAGAGCTGGAGAGCAGTTAAGAGCACTAACTGTTCTTCCAGAGGACCTAGGTTCACTCCCCAGCACCCACAGGGCAGCTCTCAACCAATGCAAATAAATAAAAATAAATTATTTTTTTTTAAAAAGATGTCAAAACCAGAGGCTGGAGAAAGGACTCAGTGGGTAGGAATACGTACTGGGTCAGTATCCCCAGATTCCACCAAAAAGCCTGAGTGTGGTCACACACAGCAGAACCCCAGTACTGGGAGGCAGGCAGGTGGACACTGGAGGCTGACTGGCAGGCCGGTCATCAAAACTGGTGAACTCCAGGGTCAATGGAGACCCCATCTCAAAGAGAAAAGGTAGACAGTGATACAGCAGGACACCCAATGTCCTCCTCTGACCTCTGAAAGTTAAAAACAAACAAACTGTTTATTGTTATCATCATCGTTGTTGTTGCTTTTTTTAATTTTAATTTTTTTAATATTAATCACAGGTTGTTTACTTTGTATCCCAGCTGTAGCCCCCTCCTTCATTCCCTCCCAATGTTTTTGCTTTTATGCTTTAGAGAGAATGAAATTTCTGCCAGAATATTTTGCAGGATATCACAAATCTCTGAGGGCTGCTGAAGGCCAAGCAGTGTCTAAGGTAGAAATCAAAGGCTACAGTTGATTGGTCTAGGATGTGACCTTGTATAACAGTACATAGTAGTGCCACATACAATACATATGTGGCAAGGTCCTGAACATAGCCAAGGCTGACTGTGAACTTTCTATGAAGACCAAGCTGTCCCCTCAACTCACAACCCCCTACCTTAATCTTCTGAGTCCTGGAAGTACAAGCATGTACCACCATGCCCAGCTCCCTGTAAATATGTTTTTATGATCAGGTAAATACAGTCTAGGTAGAACACTCACCCAGATGAACATTAGATGAAGCGCAATTTAAAATTTATTGAGACTTGGTAACTTAGAAAGACTGACTCAGCAGAATTCCAGATGCTGGGAAACAGTACCGTCTCTCGTCACCACACTTGCACACCTTGAGGACATCCTTCACAGTCCTCTTGATTCCTGCCACTGCCTTTCGGCTCCTTTACTCCCAGCTTGTGACCCTGCCTCCCTGCATCTCTGCCTTGATGCTCTTTTTGAGGCAAAAGGCAAGGTTGCCTATTGTTCCCTGATGCCTGCTTTGAAGCTGCACTGAAGCTCTCCTCAACATTCACCTGTTGAGGCAAGCAAGCAGAGTTGACAGTTTAGTAACCTGGGACTCCACTTGGTATACCCTCTACATGTAAGAATGCATCTGAGCGCCTGAGACATTTATCTGCCTATACTATGCTCACACACACACACACACACACACACACACACACACACACACTTTTTAAAAATGCACCTGGCAACCTGTTAGCAAGCTAGGACTCCCATTTGCATTTACCTACACATACACACTATTCATCTCCCAGCAACTGAATGGGTTTCTCCTTCCCTTGATAATAATCAAATTCAGACAGATTCCAGTTAGTCCTGCTCTCTATTTGTCCAGGTAGAAAAAGACAAAATTACATCCTCAAGGGAATTTTAGGGACAATCCCCTCCCCACCATCTTATACTTGTGCAGAACCAGAAGCGCATATAACTAAAATCAGATACAGGGAAGTGACATGTGCAGCAGAAAAAGCATTACCTGACCTGATCCATCAATACAGAGAACCCCCCAAAGTACGAAGCCCTTAGCAACAGCTCTTCCTTATTTGGACCCTGTAATGAGACCCCAGGAAGTTATTTAGGGCCTTTGATTATCTTCACTCATGTGGCTCACTGCTTGCTGCTCTCTTGCAGTGTATTCTGACTTGTTCTATCACTTTGATTTGAATAATGATTCCTCACTATCTTGCCATCTGTATGGGCTTTATTTTAGTGTTCAATGAGAGGCCAAGAACCTGTGAACACTGAGCCCATAGTGCCACAGGTGACACTATGACTGCCTACCATTCTGAAGCCAGCGTGGGGTGTCCCTGTGCTTGAAAGTCTTTCCAATGCTCCTCACACTACCCTCCTCAGCTCCTCTTTCATGGGCAACTGGCCAATTCTGCTGTCTCCAAGCCACCTCTGCATCTGCTGCCATGTTCACCTCTTTGCTTGCCCATCTGCCTCCATCAACTCAATTATAAATTTCCATGGTTAATGCTGGCCCCCATGTTGCTAGTCCCTTGCAGAAAGGCTCTCAGTGTGACAATGGGGCTGGTGAGAAAGTTCAAGGGGTAAAGACACTTGCCACCAAACCTGACAACCTGAGCTGGATTCCTAGGACACGCACACACGGTAGAAAGAGAGAAGCAACTCCTGCAACTGTTCTCTTACCTCCACATGAATGTCATGCAATACATGTGCACACACACGTAAGTAAATAACGTAAAAACAAATGTCACTGGGATGAATTCTGGATTCCTTTCTAGGAACCTCCCTCAAGGGACATTAGAGCAAGAGTCTTTATGTCTGGGAAGACAGACTATTGATGCTGGAAACTTATTACCATAGACAGTGGTAACAAACCTAAGGAACACATGGGGACCTGCTAACTCGGGAGGTCTCTGACTTACTGTCCTTCCTTGAGGACTAGTATCTCAGAGTTCAGAAAGAGATGTACAAGTCAACTTAACTTACTACACATAAGCAGAGAAGCGGAAGTCCTTGTGAAAGTGCCCCTATAACGGGAAGTTCAGGGTCTACCTGTAGCTTCCGCATAGCAGAAAGTGACCACGGGAACAAAACCTGGTCATTAAGACACCACCTTGAGCTGGGGTATGGCCCAGTGGTATGGCCTGCGCTTGGCACACTCAAAGCTCTGGTTTCCAGTTATAGCACAGGAAAAAAAAAATCTGTTGATGATGTTAAAGTTAATGCCAGCAAACATTCTGTGCTGTCATGTCATGAGAACAACATTGCTGCCCTGGGCACGTGAAAATATCAAAGAAATCCAAACTGAAAAACATTCTGCATAATGAATGACCAGGACTGGCTGACAACTGTCCAAGGTATCACAGTTGTCAGAAGGCCAACTGAGGCTCTGCTGTAAACTGAGGATAGTAAGAAGACACAACTGGGCGGAAAGCAGGGCCCAGCTTCACTAAGGAGTAGTCTTGGATAAAACCATAATGAAAGCCAAGTGTGCTGAAATGCTAATTCTGCTTGGGAGACTAAAGAGAAGGATTGCCATGAGTAGGAGGTCAGCATGAGCTACACAGTAAATTCAGGGCTACATGATGAAAATATATCTCAGAAAAACAAAACACACACATACCCCTCCCTGAACTGAGTTTCTTTCTTCTTTTTGTTTGTTTGTTTGTTTTTTTTTTGAGACAGGCTTTCTCTGTGTAGCCTTGGCTGTCCTAAACTCACTTTGTAGACCAGGCTAGCCTCAAACTCACAGAGATCTGCCTGCCTTTGCCTCCCCAAGTGCTGGGATTACAGGAATGAGCCACCGAGCATGGCTTCCTTCTAACATGTAGGACCTGCTTTAAATAAGAATTGTCTTTCGTGAACTAGTACTATTCTACTGTTTCTCTTTCGTTTTGTTACCAAACATGCTGAAGAAGGAGGTATTTGGGCTTTGATGTTCATGAAATAAATAGAAGACGTGTTTGCTGGGATGTGTTGAGGCAGCCCAGCGGTTGTCTCTCAGTGTGGGTCTAATTGGATGGGACAAGGCAAACTGCAGGCTAGTGTAGGATTATTAGAAACTAAGGAGGTAGAAAGTTAGCAGCTACAGAACAACAAAAATCTCTGTTCATGGACCTGGAGAGGGGAGCGGATAAACACAGCAGCCTACCCATCTCCCAAATGCCCTCACAATCATTTTTCTGTGTGTTTTGGGCTTTTTGTTTGCTTTCTTTGAGACAGCTTAGAAGTTTATAACGGTTCAGAGAGGAAACACCAGAAGCAGAGTTGGCAAAATGCACAGTGAAAAATCTGGCCTGAAGCTCCCTAGGAGCCAGGCTCCAGGTCCACTTGATACTAGCTACGGAACTTAGATTTCCCCATCTGTGATGTGTGGACAGTTGTCACAACCCAGGGCAGCAGGCTGCCCCTGGAAGATGAAGGAGGATGGGAATGTTTGCTCCACAGCCTGGCATCCAGGAGGTAGAGGAATGGCTGCTGCAATCCATTTTCCAGTCCCCCTTTGTGCTAGTCAACAACATTCCACAAACATGGCTCCCCCAACTCTGCCTAAGATGTACCTGCCTGGGATTTCTCCTCTCAAAGGAGCCCAACAGCCATAGCACAAGTTGTTTGTGAATAGGGCAGTCAGCTCCTGCTGAGAACCCCCACAGAGAAGGTAGAAGGGAGGAGTTCCCAGAACCCAGAGCTCCACCAGGGAGACAGGAAGTGGAGACAGCAGATTTCTCAGATGTTCCATCCTCAGATAGCAATGGCGTACTCAGTGGAAAAGCAACAAAGGGATCCTGTCTCAAAAAGGTGGAAAGCAAGGGCTGACATCTGAGGTTGGTATCTGACCTCCACACCTGCATGCTTATTCAAAAGTACACACCTGCATACAAATTTCTTTTAAAGTTTTGGGGCTGGCACAAACTCTGTGATCTTCAGTGGTAAACAGCCTGCAAGATCTGCTAGGGCTATGGTGGCACAAAGCTTGTGGAAGTAAACAACCAATAACTGATTTGACTTAAGGCCCACGCCATGAGATGGAACCCATTCCTGACACTGTGACCAAGAACCAGAGATTCGGTAGCCCAGAGACCTAGGGTAAAACCAAATAATCCTGATCTAAAAAAGAAAAACAAACAAAAACGACCTGAAGCCCACAGGCAAGAAGACAGTGCAGTCTGGCACACTGTAGGACGGAGGAGAGGGAGGACAGTTTCACAAGTTAAAGACTTCAATCCCAGCTCGGGCCCATCCCATCTGTCTTCCAACTCCCAAGACTTTATTGCATCTATACACAAGATGCTGCTGACTGCAGAAGGATTGTGAGAATTCAATCAGAAAATGCATATAGTCGCTGTGCAAGAGGCATACAAAACAGATAGCAAAGGGGCTGGGATTTAATGTGATCATAGAGCCATTGCTTAGCAAGCACAGGGCCCTGGGTTCAGTCCCCAGCACGGGAGTAATGAGCTAACACCATCAACACATTTAAAGATGTAGAGGTTTCCTATCTTTCAGCAAATGTTTACCTGATTTCCTGCCCCTACCCACCTTGCATGCAATATTTCAGGGTTTGGTAGCAGATGGCATAGGCCCACCTTCAGAGCTAACTGTGTTAGGCAAGACATGCTGGGAACAGCAGCACAACTTGGAAGTGAAACAAGCACAGTATACAGAGTGTGGCCAAGGTCTGGACAGGTGTGGTGGGAGGAAAGAGGAAGGATGTCTAAACTGCAGTAAGTAGGCCAGATTGTTTCCCATGGATACCCTTCAGCCAAGGTCTTAAAAACCAGAAAAGAACTCTCAGCAGAGGCTTAGGGAAGGCTGAATAGAATTTTTTTTTTCTTTTGAGCTTCACACTACAAAATGTTGAACTTGGCTTGCTTCCTCTCAATTAAAAGGAAACAAAAATGATACCCTGTGGTTACTGTTACAAAGCAAAGCAAAATAAAACAGCCCAACATACTTCTGAATCCTGAGAAACCAGGGCTAGTGGTGCAGCACCAAACAGTACTGGATCAGGAAGCTACACTGGGACTGAAGGGGTGGCTCTGTGGAAAACAGTATTTCAGTGAGTAGGCATGAGGATCTGAGTTCAAATCCCCACCTTCTATGTAAAAAGCCATGAACCACCAAGCATCCCTGTAACCGAATGCTGTGGAGGCATTGAAGCTGCAGCCTAGCTCCAACTTCAGTGAGAGACCCTGTTGCAAAGAAATAAGGTGAAGAATAGCAGGAAACTCACTGACTGCCTCTGGCCTTCATTCATGTACCCTCACACGTGTGTATACCCATAAATACACACAGACACACACACACACACAAAGCAGAAGAAAGAACTATGACAGAAACTAGAAAAAGAATAGTGTTCTACCTTGACTTTTGTTTTCTGAGACAAGGTCTTATTATGTGGCCCAAGTTGGTCTGGAATATGGGTATTTACTTATTTATTTGCTTACTTAATTATTTGGTTTTTTGAGAATGGATTTCTCTGTGTAACCCTGGCTGTCCTGAACTCACTTTGTAGACCAGGCTGTCCTTGAACTTAAGATAGATCCACCTGCTTCTGCCTCCCTAAGTGCTGGTATTAAAGGCACCATTCCAGGCTTTTTGTTCGTTCTGGAATGTGTACTCCTCATGCCTCAGCCTTCTAAGGAAAGGTATAAACCAACAGGCCCAAGTGGGAAATATCAACATTTTGAAAAGAACTTAATTCTCTACAAATTCTACATTTTCTATTATATTTCAATTTATTTGGTAGGAAGAAGTGAGCATCCCACAGTATGCACGTGGGGATCAGAGGACAAGATGTTCTTACCGTCCGCTATGTGGGTCCTGGGGGTCAAACTCAGGTCATCAGACTTAGCACCTTTCCCCACTTATCCTTCTTTTCGACACAGTGCATTCTTCTATTAATTTAACCTTTCCTGCTATGAAGATGGAACTCAGGGTTTCCTGCATGACCGGCAAGTGATGCTGCACACACCAGTCCTCTTCTCCTTTTTTTTTTCTTTCCCCAGACAGGGTTTCTTTGTGTAGCCCTGGCTGTCCTGAACTCGCTTTGTAGAAGGCTGGCCTTGAACTCACAGAGATCTGCCTGCCTCTGACTCCCCAAATGATGGGATTACAGACGTGCACTACCTCGCCCGGCTCCTCCATTTTTTTTATGAAGGGCCCTGAAGCCCAGGAAGTAACTTGTAGAAGTGGGGCAGAGGCACTGTGGCATGCAATCACTGCCTGCTGGGCCACACATGACACCATCCCTGCTTCCCAGATGCCTTTCAGCCTACAACTCTCCCATGGTTTTGCTTCCCTTCAGGCCATGCAGTGTCACCCACAGTCCCTGGCTCTTATCACCTGCAACACTCTTCACCTGGAGTGCCCTGCCCATTGTTACAGGTGTGTTCAACCTGTTGACACTACAGCAGCATGCTGTCACCTATAAAGTTCATGCTGTGCAATGGTGTAAAATAAGATTAAAATCTATTTTTAAATAAATTTGCAATTTTGTGTTGGGCTGCACTCAAAGCTGTTCGAGCCACATGTAACTCCAAGGCCACTCATTGGGCATGACTGGTAGGCCCAGGATAAAGTGCCAGCATGGCTCTAGATCCCTCAGCGCTTTTTGCCTGCAACAAAAGTCCTCCTTCCTCAAACCTATGCAAGAGCTTCTTACCAGATCGTCACAAGTCAGCTCCTGGAGGACAAGGAAACACACATTTCTCATTTTAGTATCCCCAGATTCCAGGGCTGTGTAAGGCACCAAGCAGATGCTTAAGAAGTATCCATGCTTATGTTCTGTAATGGGACACTGGCTAAAGAAAAGGACACTCCCCTCCACCCTCACGCCCCTCCCAGCGCTGCAAGGGTTTTCTGTGTAACTCTGGCTTTCCTGGAGCTCTTTCTGTAAACCAGAATCGCCCAAATTCAAGAGATCTGCCCATCTCTACCTCAGGAGTGCTGGGACTAAAGGTGTATGACATTATATTGGGCTTCAGAAAATGAATCTTGAACCCGTGGTTGAATAATAAGGCCCTATCCTTAACTCTTTAAAGGGTTTCAGAACTCATGTCACATGCTGACCACAAAAAAAAAAAAAAAAAAGGAAAGATAGATATTCCAGGTAAATGAGAGCAGAGCTCTATGCAAGACACAGTTATAAGTCATGCAGGAAAACTGGGGGACAAAAGCTGGGGTGGAGACAGTTTTCATTATTTAGGTATGGCTCAAATATCATCTCAGATAATTTATTCTTATTCACCAGCTTCTCAAGCAGAAACAAAATGGCTCCTGGTGTCCATGTAGCTCTCTATCCTGTCACCTGGGTTTCTGTAGAGACACTCAGGACTTGAGTCACCTCCCACTCCTTAGAAGTATTCTATTTCCTCATTCATTCATTTTTGGGGACAGGACTTCATGAAGCCCAAGCTGGCCTTGACCAAGGTATGCAGCTGAAGATGACCTCTCTTTCCATTTTCCTGTGTGTGTTGTCCGTGTATGTACATGCATATTTACATTATGTGAAGGCACATGTGCACGGGGTACACAAATGAGCACATCCAAGTGGAGGACCCAGGTTGAACTTGGGAATCATGCTCCGTTACTGCATTCCATCTTGTTTCACTGAAGCAGTCTCTCGATCAAATCCAGATTTCATTGACATGGCTAATTAGCTGGCCTGCTTGCTCTGCAGAGCCAGTCTCCACCTTCCAAGGCTGGAATGACAGGCAGGCCACCAAGCCTACCTGGCATTTATGGGGATTCTGGGGCTCTGGACTCTTGATTCTCATGTTTGCATGGCATGGGTCAGCCAGGGAAACATTTCTCCAGCCCCCAACTTTGATCCTGTAGACCAGGATACTCTCAAGCTCATAGAGATCTGCCTGCTTCTAGAACGAGGATTAAGGATTTCACTACCACACCTGTCAAAAACCTTGAACTCTATTTGTTTGCTTTTAAGGCAGGGTCTCTCTGTATAGTCTTGGCTGTCCTTATAACTCAGTCTGTAGACCATGCTGGCCTTGAACTCAGAGATCCACCTGTCTCTGCTTCCAGAGTGCTGGGATTAAAGGTGTGCGCCATCACACCAAAACTAACACCTTGAACTCTTGATCCTTCTCTGCCTTGTCTACTTCAGCCTCCCAGGTGCTGAGATTAAGGTAAACAGTGCAAACTCATGCAAAGTATACCATTTATTGACAATCACCACCATCATCACCACTAAGTGGGGTTAGGGGACCCTATTTCATCTTTAAAGCTACAAGTAAAGCCTGGTAGATACTGGGCATTCAAATCTGCCTTTTATTTGGTACATATATCTATATCATATATATATCTATACCAGACACTGTTTTTTTTTTTTAATGTTGGGATTTAATAATAAACAATACAAAAATCTTGCTTCACAATAGAGCTCACTCTGGGTAAAAAACTAAATACATTTAGCCACAGAGTGAAAAGGAAGGCAATCTAGCGGTTTGCAAAGGTACGTAGGGCAACTAAGAGCAAGTGTGATTCCAATAGGGCAGTGAGCTGTGTCTGCTAGCCACAGGCCTGAGCTCTTCACATGACTTTTTGAGTAAGATCTGGGTGGAGGCAAGTTGGAAGCAACAGGAAGTCATGAGCTTTCACAAACTGAGGCCAGTGGCCAAGGTATCCTAAGACCGTCCCAGCCCCCAAAAGCAAACAATCTGTGGGAAAGGGAAAGCCTGGGACAGAACTCTCATGTTTACAGCCACAGACATGTCTAATTAGCAGTTAGAAGACCTTAAAAAAAACAAACAGCAAAGTCAAAACAACAACAAATCCCACCAAATCAGCACGTTTGAGAGGGAATGTGCATTTGTGATGAGGGTTTAAAAATAAGGGGGTTGGAATGGGAGTGAAGCTTCGTTGATAAAAAAGTATTGTTCGGCATGCAAAAAGCCCTATGTTTAATTTTCCAGCAGCAGAAAACCTGGGCATAGTGGTACACACCTGTAATCCCTGAGCTCAAGGAGGTGGACGAAGAAGTAGAAAAATTCAAAAAGCCGTCTGTACCGCATTCAATGTTCAAAGCCAGCCTGGGATACATGGTTAAAAAAAAAAAAATTAATTTGTACTGGAAAGCTGGCTGGACTCAGTGGTTACTGAGTTGTGTACTGTGCTAGCAGAACCTGGGTCGGGTTTCCAGGCCCCATGTCAGGCACAACACTGTACCTCCACTTCTGCTGGGATCTGACATGTCTTGTCTCTGGGAGATTCTATGGGTATCTACACTCATGTGAGCGCACACACACATAACACACGCCCACAATTAGAAAGTTTTAAAGAATTAAAATAGTATTAAGATATAGGTTGGATTCGGTTTCACTTCCAATTCAATTTGGGATATGCTTGGTAATTGAACCCAGGACCCTGGGATGCCAAGGAAACGCTCTGGGACTAAATTACATGCCACACTTTTTTTTTTTTTTCTTCTAGTTTTCGAAAAGGTCTGTGTCAGATTGTCCAGGCTGGTTCGAAATCGCAATTCTCTTGGTTCAGCCTCCCTGCGGCTGGGGTCACCCCTCTATGCGACCATGCCAGGGTCAGAAACTTTCTGACGCATTCATTTGCCTCACCAGGCTGATTCCTACAAAGTATTAGTTCATAACCTCTGAGCCTTTTAAGGGAATGAAGAGCCTGTCTTAAAAAAAGCATTGAAGTTAGCACTGTCTCCTCCTCATAAAACAAGATCAAAGCCCTTCAAAGACCAAAGGCACAGGCTCACTTGTGGGCCCGTCCACACACATTGCAAAGACATCACTTGACAGAATGAGAGACCAGAGGTGCCTTCCGACACCAGGATCGGAACACTCCCTGCCGGGGTACGAGCGGACTGAGTATAGACAGGTGAAGGATATTCCAGAACAGCCTAAGAGCAGCCTCAGCTTTCCTAAGTAGACCCCGCCAGGCCCGCGCCTGCTCCACAACCACGACTTACTTACCGCCGCTCAACTTCCGGCAACCAGAGCCCTAGCCGCGCCGCGCGGCCCAATGACGTAATAACCCAGCCCCCACAAACGCGGAAGCCGTGCGGGCATGCGCAGTTGGATAACAACCAAGGGTCCGTAGCACCATCCAAACCGGGCGTAACGCCTGAAGGCTACGCTCTTTACGCCTTAAGATTTTAAGGATTTTAAGCCACTTTCCTGCTAGTGGCTCTAGAGGACAACGAAATGACTGTGATTATTATAAAATTCCCAGGGGACTTCTAGAGTGCAGGCATAGAAACAATATTTGCTTTTATTCTTTGCATTTTAATTTAATTTTTTAAAAAATGCCAGACTACATAGCCATGGCTGTCCTGGATCTGTATGCATACATCAGTCTAGTCTCAAACTAACAGAGAT
>NW_026588368.1:0-3336 GCF_907164565.1 Psammomys obesus | reverse complement strand
CCTGGATCTGTATGCATACATCAGTCTAGTCTCAAACTAACAGAGATTACCTGTCTCTGCTTTCCCTCAGTGTTGGGATTAAAAGCTTGCACAACCATACCTCATAAAAGGAGCTGACTTGCATAGGGAAACCCTATGATTCTGAAAAACAAAATAGCATCGAAAATACCCACCAACCTACTGCAGCTAGAAGCTTCAGTGACTATTAAATCTTCTTGAAGAGCCTATTACAAACCAGGCAGCGTGGCATATGCTTTTAATCCCAACATTTGGGAGGCAGAGGCAGGTGGATCTCTGAGTTCCAGGTCATTCTGGTCTACAAAGCAACTTGCAGGACATCCAAGGCTACAAAAAGAAACACTGTCTCAATAAAACAAAACACGAAAACAAACAAGCAAACAAAGACGATACTACTGGCAAAAAATGAGAAAATGTTTTTAACAGGACAACGAACATGAAATGCTCTAGCCTGGAGAGTCTTGCATTGAAGGAGTGACTTCCTTAGAGATCGGAGTGCACTTGACATGATTTAGTTCTATAGTCCAGCATGATCAGCGCTCAACGGAAGCATCCTGATACCACATGTCCATAGCTGAGATTACAGTCGTTGGACACCTTTCTTGGCACACAATGCCATTGGAGAGCCTCCAGGGACTCATTATAATAACATGAAGGATGATTTATTGATTCCGTACATTCAGGGTTTCCTATTTCTAATTTGTAAATTACAAGAAGTCAGCAATTTATGTGCCTCCTATGAAGGGGGAAAACAGTAGTAAAACAATGTAAAGTGGTTCCTGGAGTGACCTTGGAGTCAGGTTGACAGCGAGTAATCTTACAGTCTGACAAATGAGAAAAAACACAGTTTTAAGGAGGAGGCATGAAGCTAGGCAACGAGTGGGAAACCACTGGAATTGGAGACCACACTGACTACAGGTAGGCACATGTGTGAGGACTGAACCGGGCTAAAAATCCCAGCTGATCAATAACTTCTGCATCCAAGTTATCATTCTGCCTCAAACATAGAAGAAAATAAGATGACAGGTATGTGTTCCTGTTTCTGAGGACAGATTTTCTATGTTTAATGAAGAACATACAAGACCAAGAAAAATAAAAAACCAAAAGGGAGCTATCAAAAGGAGAAGGGGCTGGGTCCAGTGCTGGACTGTTTACAATCCTAAACAGCCTGCTCCCTAGGGTTTCCTTTGATGGCAGAAGATAAGCTTGGGACAAATGGAAGGACACTAGGGCCATGAAGAGGCATAAGAACAATTCAAATGACTGACATTTCCCTAATGTTCATACAAACACATGAGGCATTTCATCTTTTAGGAACAACAAGAACTGTGGGGGACTGGCTATGGCCTTATTGCAGGAGAAATAGGGAAGGCATACAAACATCAATTTTATTTCAGCCACACTCGGCAAGAACAGAAGTCCTCTTGACCAAAGATCCCTATCACCACTCCACAGAAAACAAAACAAAACCCTTAATATAACTACTATCCCAACATGCAGGCCGCAGGTAACTGTCAGTTTTCCACATCTTCTGAGGACATTAGGGTCCACACATTCCAAGACTATCTGGGTGCCAACATAGGTCACAGTAAACAAATTCTGCAATTCTTAACACACTTCCCGAGGTATGGAGACCACCACACTCACAACATGGGATATACAGAAAGTCCCAGGCAGATCATGAAAAGAAACAATGTTCAAAGACTCCCCAGTATTCAAGCTCTGTAGTGAGAGACACCAAAAGGTACACAGGATCAAAAAATAGATCAAAATGTACACAGGAAAAGATTGTGATATTAACTGAAGAGGGAATGAGACTTGAAGGGGTGCTCATAATGATTGATAAAGTCACTGAGAAAGGATTGGCATGGGTATAAACACTGATAGGAAGATATAACACTACAGATTGTAGGCTATACCTAGAACACAGGCACCTGAGATGGAGGTGGTAAGGATTGGGGGTAAACATTCATCAAAAACAGGATATAATAAGTATACACATTCTCTGCCAAATGAGACAATAACATCCCCAGGCCACCGTACAAAAGGCTTCTAGGACCAAAAATTACAACAAAAGACGACCCGAGATATCAACCAAGACAAATTCAGCTCACCCTCCAAGAGAAACACAGACACACACATCTATGCACACAATTCATGCAGGCCACAACCATTGTGTCTCTCAAGGAAATAAAGGGTCAGAGAGAGTGTCTCCCAAGTGGAAATCCAGCACTGAGGCATGGAAAGCTGGAGTAAACCCTCGCTCAAGACTAGGCAGTGCTAAACCCAGCGAGGCCACTTTTACCGCCTCTCACAGAACCCCGAAAGGGCTGCTGGGGAAATGCTGCTCCAAAGCCAACTCTCAGCCTTTTCCAGCAGAGAAGGGGGAACTGCCTAAGCCCAAAGGCTTCTGGGCGGGTTTTTGCCCTAGGATCTTGCTGGGCACAGCATCCTGAAACTCCCTAGGCCACCCTGGATTCTCTTCAGCTGAGGACTGCCCTATGGGCCTGGGACCCTGCAAGGCCTAGATGCAAGGCACTAGGCCCCAACGCTGAGCTGGAAGACAATTCCTCCTTTTCCAAAGCAGCTTTTGGCCTGGCTCATGCCCAGGAGGGCCCGGGAAAAACAGGTCCTTAGCACCTAGCCGAGAGGGGTGTAACTCCAGCCTGATGCTGCTGCTGGCTCAGGCTTCTCAGGAAGGCGCTGCCTTCCTGCTAGCCACTCCAGAGGACCCCAGACAACATAATTCAGTGTCAACCAGGGCAGGAAGACTCTGAGCCCCCTGGTCAAGATTCGAGGGGCTTACTTTGCATTCTTTAATTGCCATTTGACGTACACGGCTTTCGTTGTGGCTGGAGGCAGTGGTCTCCCGATCATCCTGGAAAGCCAGGGCTGCCCTAGACCACCGGCTCTATTGCACGTTTCCCTGGAACTCCCAGGGAGGCAACTGCCTCTTCCTCCAAGGTCTGAGAGCCAAGGCATGTGCCACCAGCATGGATGAGAAGCCCTCGATTCTCCCAGCTGAGACGAGTAGATCAGACACGGGACAGTGTCCAAAAGGCCCTTCTTGGGCACCAATACTGCCAGGACCCTCAGCCTGATTGAAGCAGGCTCTGTCTCCGGACAACAGCGGACACGGGAAATTGCTCCACCCTGGGAGGCCACCCTGAGAGAGGTTCTCTTCAGGAGACATTAGGGCACTTGCTAGGTTCGAGTTCTCTACCCTAGGCTGGCCTGGAAGCACAGGCCAGGGACCTGCTCTCAGCTTCCCTCTGCTCAGTGTCCACGCCTGGGCCACCCTGTCCTGCTCACAGTGCC
>NW_026588367.1:0-1747 GCF_907164565.1 Psammomys obesus | reverse complement strand
GAGAGAGCAAGAGAGATGTAAGAGGTGAGGGAAGGCCCTGTGGTTTAATTGACACACATTCCCTCCCCTAGACATGTCAGCCACGTGGGCTGGGATCCTCAGAACGGATTTGACGTGAGTAGCTCCAGAGATTGCTGTACTCTTCTCAACTTCCACATACTTTCTCATAGAGCAAGGCTCAGATCCCACACACAGAACTGGCCCTCCCCACAACCCTCTGGGAACCTCCCTATGATGGATATGGAATTACTCTGTGGCCCTTTCCAATTCACTTTATTCTTTCAACATTCTCGGCCCCTTTTCCCCCTACTGGAGCAGGTGAACAACCTAGACCCGGATCTGCGGAGCCTTTTCTCCAGGGCTGGGATCAGTGATGCTCAGCTTTCTGACGTAGAGACCTCGAAGCTTATTTATGACTTCATTGAGGACCAGGGTGGGCTAGAGGCTGTCAGACAGGAGATGAGGCGCCAGGGTAAGCTACCTTTTTCTCTGGTCCTGGAGCTTGTTACCCTAGAAATGTACTTAAGCTACTCGGATTTCATGCAAAAGAAACAAGTCTATCATTGGAGTACCTAGTTTACAAATAAGAAAAAAATATGACGCTCAAAACAGTAAAAAAAAAAAAAATCATACTTCTGTGTTATTTTCCTCTGTGCAGAGCCCCTCCAGCCACCGCCACCACCATACAGAGATGGAGGAAGCCATCCCGCACGAGCTTCTGTTGTGGGGAGCAATAAGGGTCGCTGGGGTCTACAGCCCCCTGTACCAATGGAGGGTGTCCCGCCACCACCAACACTCCGAGGGTCTCCAACGCCCAGCCGAGGGGGCCTTTCACCACCACCCGCTCCAGCCACGGGAATCTCTGGACCACGAGCCCCTCTAGTGCCTGGTGCTGGCGAACCCCCAATACTGCTACCGCCACCACCACCACCTCCTCCTCCTCCTCCTCCTCCGCCACCCTGCACTGGAAGTGGGCCAGCCCCTCCCTCAATTCCTCCTATTCCAGTGTCTGAGGAGACACCAGCCCTGGGTGGTGGCCGGGACTCACTTTTGGATCAAATCCGGCAGGGAATTCAACTGAATAAGGTAAATATGGGCAGGCTAGATAAACAGGGGTCTGTGTGAGTCAGGGCATTTGTGGGCCACAGCCGAGATTGAGGAATGTATCGGGCTTTGGGGGGATGCCATGATGAATTGGGAGATTGGCATAGTCCCTTGAAAGAGACTGGGATGTGTGAGAGAAGAAATGAAGAAAGGGTAGGAGAAGTGCTCTTTCCACAGTCCTGAGCCCTGTCTGCTCAATCTCTCCCTGCAGACCCGTGGAGCCACAGAGAACTCAGGGCAGCAACCCCGTGACCAGAACTCAGAGGGCCTTGTGGGAGCCCTGATGTATGTGATTCAGAAGAGGAATAAAGTCATCCATTCCTCAGGTGAGCCCAATCTGCCCCAATTGGGACCTCACTAAATGGCTAGCTAACGCTGGCTTGAAAACAGCTCCAGGTAGCACTCCTAATGGGAACACATGAGGCCCATGTGGCAGTATAAGCCTGTAATCCCAGGCCTGGAAAAGTTGAGGAAGGGGCATCTTGAACTCAGGGCCAGCCGAGTCAGGAAAAAGTAACAGTAGAGGCTAGAGATGGGCCTGAGTGGCAGAGCTCTTCCCTAGCGTGCTTGAGTTCTTCGGTTCCCCTCCCAGCAAATAAAAAGAACACAGAACAAAACCAACCTGACATTCCCCACCTGGAAG
>NW_026588366.1:0-10257 GCF_907164565.1 Psammomys obesus | reverse complement strand
AGGTGAAATCACAGAAGATCCTAAAAGGCCAGTCATGTAGCAAAGCTCGATAACACACAAGTAAAAGGAACAGGCTAGCTTTACAGGTTTCTTTATAAATTCTGTACACCATGTTAAACCAAATTCTCCCAGTATTTTTCCAGAAAGCAGGAAGAGGAGTGGGTAAATTGAAATAAGACCCCGCCCCCTTGCAAAGGAATGTGAAATGTCTCCTCCCCTCTGTGGAGGACTGTCCAGATCAGCAGTACAAGATAACGTTGCCTTGTAACTGGTCCAGACTTCACAGCTCCACCACCCACATGGGGCAGGACCAGATGGACTTGGCACCTAAAATGAACCAATCATTTTAAAAGTCAACTACTCTACACAATCCAGTTTCGCCAAGCTTGCAACCTCTGAGATCTCCCGCTCCTTCCTTTAAAAACCTCAGCCTTCTGTCTCTTTGCTGTTCCTCTCTGGTTTTATGGGGGGAGAGCAGCCACATCTTACGATGGCTCAAATAAACCTCGTGCTATTGCATCGATGATTTGAACTCCTGAGTTTTCTTTATCCCCCTGTGGAAATTGGGGTCCCTCTTTGGGCCTAACACAAGGAATTGTGGGTCTGAGCCCCAGCATCAAATGAATACAGCAAGGCAGTAGGTTCTTATAGACTCAGAACTCAGGAGGGAGCTGAAGGAGAAGCTGAGCTTCAGGGTGGTCCCTGGCTATAAACAGAGTTCAAGACCAGCCTAAACTAATCTCACTTTGATTAAAAATACAAAACAAAACAAAAAAAAAAACAACAAAAAAAAACCCTCTAAGTTTCTTCCAAATCCCATGTTTCTCAGAACACACATTTCCTTTGAGAAATTATTTGATATAAGTTCCCAGAGAGCCTGGATTCTTAATAAGGTTTGCCCTATGCTAGAAAAAATAAGCAGACAGAACGCTATATCTGGGATTTCTGATGAGAAAAGTCACCTTAAATAAAAAAACATGTAAATGAAGGTTAATAAATTCATTCCTCACCTTTTAACTGACACAGTTTACATGAAATGTCAATCAAATATCAATGAGATTTCTAAAAACTTCTATTGTTTTTATTTGGGCAAAAATAATTTGGAAGGGGAGAAGGAAAGAGAAAATAATGTAATTATATTTTTATTATTATAATCTCAAAATATAAAAGAAATCAATTAAAAGGTAATCATTTTTAATAAAATCATTAGTTTTTGTACCAATTATTCTAGAACTCATCTTTTTAGGCTTCAATTTCCACAGTCAAAAGTTTACCTGTAGTGGAACTTTTGGTGTCTTTAAAGACCCTGTTATGTTCTGTAAACTTATTTTTGTTTTTATCCCAGGTATGGGATATGGGGCTGCATCAGATTGTCCTCAACATCAAGGTATTTGCTCCGTGCTGTCTTTGAGAGGGGCTCTTTGCAAGCTGCAGATAGTTTGATTCAGAGGACTCTGGAGAGAGAATAAATGCCAGAGCCCCAGGAGAGAAGGGGTAGGGGCTGGGTTCCTGAGAAAGAAGAAGGAGGCTGTTGCTCCCCCTTGCTGCTCTGCTGAAGCCCTCCAGCAGAGTTGAACGGTTCTTGAGTTGGGAGTGAGATTGAAAGAAAGATTAATAAACCAACACACAAGACAATGGGACCTTTCTGAGAGGCTCTAGTAGAAAAAATAGTCACCTTGACTTATTCCAGACTGACCCTTTTAAGTCAGAGAAAAAGCACCTTAGTACAATGAATGAATTCCCAGGGAAGTCAAAACTTCTTTTTCTAGACCACCTATCTGTGTGATCCTCACATAAGCAAAAAGTGTGAACTTAACAAGACTTCCCACCTGCTGTCTCAAACAAAAGGAGATAGATGCAGTAGGAAATCACTGACTCCAGTGAAGGCCAGGGTTAAAGCATGTCTTCCCACTGAGATCAAAATAGCAGAGCAGCCTGGCAGACCAGCAGTTCTCCACACTGCTCCTGGTTGCTGCTGATGTAGTTTGATGATGAAAAGAAGTTGGAAAGTTGGAGATATCCTGAAGTGAAGATTGGACTTGCAGCAAGAAACCTAACAACCCTGAGCAGCAGAAAGTAGCTGGAGAGAACTATGGTCTCTCTACTCACTAACCACTAACCTTTCTCTCATGCCTAGTGTTGGGGGATTGGAAGGGAGATAGAGGCATAAGAAGCCCAAATAAAATAGTTTGAAAAGGGTGCTGCATTTACCAAATCCAGATAAGACACATGCATATAGGTGAACGGTCACAACTTCATTGTCATATTTTCAAGAGAGATTTTCTTAACCTTGTTTTTGTAGTTCAAGCATAAAATATGTTTAGATGCCACAGTGGAGGGACGTCAGAGAACTTTCTTACTAACCAGGAGCTTTGAGAGGTTAGAACCTGGTACTCTGATCCCTTCCGGTGATGCTCTGTCAGTTACATGGAAGATTCCTGTGGCTCCTGATCTCAATAGACAGCTAGATACAGCAGCACTCTGTTAGGACAAATGCCTTTGTCCTACTGAGTCTGTTTAGTTCTACTTGTATGTAAATGTGTTCTGGGGTGAGCAGTTGAGATTAGAACACAAATGTAGGATTTCCTCTGCAGACACAGCTGACTCTCCCTCTCTCAGCAGCCTTCCATATGATGAATTTCTTCATCTAGGTAAGAGCATCTGCAATATCCCTGGCCTCCCTGGGGTACTCAGTGGTGTCACTATGCTGGTTTGTTGAGTGACTGTACTGGCGAGAGTTCACGGTCTATTTTCTCTGTCATATCTAGGAGATATATTTGTAATTAATGTATTTATTCATTTTGCCTCCCAGTTGTGGGCCTCTCTCTCCTCCACTCCCTGTTCCTGCCTCCCTCTTCCCCCATCCACAACCCCCACTTCTTGAGAAGGGTATCCCCCATTACCTACCCACCCCAGCATATCAAGTCACACCAGGACTGAGTGCATCCTCTTTCACAGTGGCCTGGCTAGGCAGCCCTTCCAGGGAGAAAAGCATGCAGCAGTCTTTGTCACACACAGCACCAGCTTCCCTTTTCAGGAAGACAAAGATACCCACCAGGCACATATGTATAGGGGACCTAGGTCCAGTCCATTCATGGTTCTTGGTTGGCGATTCATTACACAAAGCCCCACTGGATAGTTGGCTCTATTGGTCTTCTTGTAGTGCTCCTGTCCCTCAAGATCCTTTTTATCCTTCCCCCCATACTTCCATAAGGGTCCCTGTGCCCTGCCCAGTGTTTGGCTGTGAGTCTCAACATCTATTTTGATCCATTGCTGGGTGGAGCCTCTCAGTGGACAACTATGTTAGGCCATCATAGCAGACTGTCCTTAACAGTATCAGAGATTGACTCTGGCATGGACTCTGTTGTCTACTTTTTGATTACTTCTGTCTGGTGAGGTTGCCACAGCAGGCCTCGGGAGAAGAGAAGGAACTCAATCTTGATGTGACTTGATGAACTGAGGTGGGTGGGTAGGGGGGCTCTCCTTTTCTAAAGAATAGGGGAAGGGGTAATAAGGATGGGTGAGGAAGGGAGGGAGGAAGGACTGAGAGGAGAGAAGGGAGGATGCTATGAGTGGGATGTAAAATGAATAAGTAAATTAATTAATTAAAAAAATAAGTAAAAAGGCATATGGAAACTTTAAACATTAGAAGCTTCCTAAAATGAATAAAAAGTATTTAGCTTGTGTTATGACATATGTGGCACACAAGGCACTAACTAGAAATCATATGCCACCAAGTAAAATCTCCAGTACCAGAATTGGTTACATCTTGTGAGTTGTTGGCCAAAGGGATCTCATACACACACACACACACACACATACACACACACACACACACACACACAGGCATGCACAAACATTATAGGCTGTTTTCAATGTTATTTGTTACATTCCATAACTTGATAGTAAGGCCCTCTTTCTGAAGATACAACTTAACTTACACCACTGAACATGGAGAAACTGAGATGGTGTCAAACAAGAAGCTTCATTTCTACTCGTTGTCATGAATACCACTGGAAGGTACGATGCACACTATAGGAGGAGAAAGGTGTCCTCAGTCTCACACAACTACAAGTCCTATGACCTGCAACAGTGACACCTTCAATGTCATATTGGTGCAATATGGCACAAATCAAATCAACAACTATTTGATCCGATTAAAATCCAACATCATGAGATGGAACCCACACCTGAGCCTAGCAATGGAAAAAGGAACTTGACCGCAGATAGATTATGTGCCTATGGGTAGTCTTCTAAACCAACATAGCAATAAAATGACTCCTAATGCCATATCACGACACCCATATGTCAACCCTCCTCAGAAAGGTCATTTTGGCAGTTGATGGTAATTAACACACAGACTCAGAACTGGACACTATGAAGACAGTGAAAAAGACTGGATAAGGAAAGTGTGCTACGTTTACACAATGGAACACTACTCAGCTATTAAAAACAAGGAAATCATGAAATTTGCAGGCAAACGGATAGGAACTAGGAAAGATCGTCCTGAGTGAAAGTAACCCAGAAGCAGAAAGACATGCCTGGCATATACTCACTTATAAGTGGATATTAGCCTTATAATGCAGGATAACCATACAGACCTAAAGGAGCTAAACAACAAGGAGGACACTAGGGAGGATGCTTAATTCTCATTCAGAAGGGCAAATAGAATAGACAGTGGAAGCGGTTGAAGAGAGGGAAGAGGACGGGAGCCTACCATAGATGTTCTCTGAAAGACTCCACCCAGCAGGGGAAGAAAGCAGATGCTAAGGCTCACAGGCAAACATTTGGCAGAGTTCATTAAGTCTTAGGAAACAGTGGGGGGACAGAGGGACCCGGAGGAAACAGGGGCTCCACAAGCAGATCAACAGAATCAACATATCTTGGCCCAGGGGACCTGCAGAGGCTGATGCACCACCCAAGGACCATGCATGGATATAACCTAGACCCCTGCTCAGATGGAGCCAATAGGCAGCTCTGTCTCCGTGTGGGTTCCCTAGTAAAGGGAGTAGGGGCTGTCTCTGACAGGACTGGCAAGACAGAGTGGCACAATGCTGCCACCTTAATCTTGGGGGAATGAAAAGCTATTCAGTTGGCCCTAAAGCCTATTCAAAAACAGGGAAGCCATGTCTAGTTCTGTAACATAGACAAGCACTTGGGATTGGAAAGGGAAAAACTCAAGAGGAGAATTCAGGACTGTCAGTTTCCTAAAGGAGTTTAATTTCCGGATGTTTCTACATCCTGTCCTTACTCACATGGGTACATCCAATTCTTCCGACCACCACCCCTTAGCAAAGTAGCTTCTTTTTGCAATATGGGAGATGCTCACAAAGATCCACAACTGTTAAAAGGCAAATAATAATTGGCGATAAGGGGCCCAACCCCAGCTGGTACATTTGCAACAAATTCCTTCAACCTAAGACTCACAGAGAAAGACAAAAGATACAGAAAGCTCCCAGAGTCCCAGGGTGCCTGTTGATAGAATATATCTCCTAGATATGCACAAAAATAGATCCACGAACTCTCAACAACACAGTTACCAAAGAAACCAGCATAGTGACATCACTGGGCACAGCAGTAAGGGCAGGGACTCCATGGTCTTCTTGGATGAGGAAATACATTGGTGCTGGGGAGAGAGGGAGAGTAAGCTGTGTCTGGAGATGAAATCCCACATTGGTTTTTCATTCTCAACTGCTCACCTCAGGATGCAGAACTAAATGGACCCCGTAGGTTGTATATACATGTGTGCATATATGAAGAGCAATGAAAGTTAAAGAAGAGCTCATTAACATGAGGAAGGAAGAGAGGGTGAGAGGGGAGAGGACTGTGGGAGGAGTGGAGTAGTGCAGCTGATCATGATCTCTGTCACTTTTCTGCACATTTCAAGCCATCATGAGAGCTAAAATGGATGAGAAAACATTTCACGTTAAGCTGCATTTCTATGCCCTATTACTTGTTATTGAGTTTTCTGGTTTAGGGTCATGAACTCAGGCTCACAAGTGTTGCAAAATGATCTCTATATGAGTTCAAAATTGCTTATTTCAGTGATCTTTGACTGTAGATTACAATATTGATTTCTTCTTATCAGTAGTTAGTTTCATAAGAGACTAGGGAATGTTAATGATTTTCTGCCTGCATTATAAATTTTACCTCTCAGTGTTGGCTAGAGCTATACAGGTGGCCAAGGCTTTAATCCTAACAGCGCATTCAAAGAGCTCTTTGCCATGTCTGACTACATTTGGTTTGAAGGAATACCTTTCCCTACCATAGGGTATAAAAGAGAAATCATAGAAGAGGTTCGCAATAACTTTCTGATAAGAGAAGAAGACACGATCATACTGACTTACCCCAAGTCAGGTAAGGACCATCAGGGAGAATGATTTTGAATTGTATGAAAAAGGTTAAGACTTGGATTGCCATTTATTTGGGTGATGAGCCGGGTGCTCTATATATATGATATGTAAAAGGATTTGTGGGCATGAAGAGCTGAGCATGAGAGTATCTAATCTGACTTACATGTGGGCAGAGGTGATCAGCTAAGACACCAGAGCAATGACAGTGGATTCTGATGCAGAATCTGGCATTGTTCTCTGTGTGTGTAGGAAAGAGAGAGTGGAAGAGGGAGAGTTATGAGAAGAAACTGAAGAAATAGCATCAAGACATTAAAGCATGGATGTGAGAATACGGGGAGGAGAGGACAGTGTCAGGTAGAAGAGTTACCATGGGCCTTGTCCAGGTACTGGAAAGACACTGAAAATAAAGAAACACAAAAGGGCATCAAGGAGGGGTTTTTTTGGTGGGGGGGGGTGTTTGCTGGGTGGATGAAGCACTGTACCTTGGGTAAGCATTAGGCTGCTCACACTGAAAGATCAATGACTTGGAAAAACCAAAGGCTGTGGGAACACAGGAAGAAATTCAGTCAACAGCCCAGAGAAGGGAAGCTAGAGAAACATCCACTGACACAAGAGCACACAAACACAAATGCAAGTGTGTGTGTGTGGTAAATACACACAAGGAGATTTGTTCACCTTAACAAGAAGTCCTCAGTCACACACTGCAGTTGGTTGCACCTCCATGACACTGCATTAAATTAAATGAGCCAGTCTCAAAGGACAGATGCTATGACCTCATCCCTGTGAAATACCTTGGGAAGTCAAATTCATTGCACCAGAATATAGAATAATGACGGCCAGAGCTGGGGGGAAATTCTGTAGGCAGTCTGGTGTTTATTGGGGTATTTACTTTCAGTTTTGCAAGATGAAGCCTGGAGAATGTGCTGGATGAATAGACTTTGTACTTAGCCTGTGTGGACCTTGTGAACACTGCAGGTCTGTGTGCTTAAAAACAATTACAAGCTGCACAGTAAATTGTATGTTGTATATTCTGGTTGAGGCTTTTTCACTAGTACTCTTGAAATGCGTGATGATCACCTTTCCTTCTCGTTCAGGAACAAACTGGCTGATTGAGATTGTCTGCTTGATTCAGACCAAGGGGGATAACAAGTGGATCCAATCTGTGCCCATCTGGGACCGTTCACCATGGCTAGAGTCTGAAGTAGGATATGAAGCATTAATCAATAAGGAGGGACCACAACTCATCACCTCCCACCTGCCCATCCATCTTTTCCCCAAGTCTATCTTCAGTTCCAAGCCCAAGGTCAGTGTCCAGCGGTTAAGATTTTTGACCAAGTGCTCTTTGAACAATTCAATCCTGGCCGGCCTGGAGATGTTGCTGAAATGCACTCTGATTGTGTAGGTCAGGGGAGGTGAAGCTGGGATTCTTATGCACTGGGTGATGCTGATGTGTCCCCTCCTCAGACTACGTTAGATCGCCAGGGTGTCCAACACTGCACAGTGATCCTGGCAGAATTTTGACTTTTCACACTGGAGCATTCAGGAGCTACATATACAGGTCAAGCAGAGGTCAGACTCTAGTGTACCGTGGATATTACTGTTATTGTTGTCAAAGCCAATTAGCCAATCTTAATTCTGCAAATACCCATGTCCTGTGGGTGAATCACCCAAGGCACAGTTGTTCATAAGGGAAGCAGCCTGACCAAGCCTCAGTGCTCTAATCATGGAGATGTTCAAAAGTCACTTGTACCCACAGTCTTACTGTGTGTCGCTGTCAATGTAGATCAGTAGCCACAGGAATCTCCCTTGTAACCGATAGAGGATCAACAGAAGGGATCAGAAACACGCAGATTCTCACCTATCAGAGTTCCTAGTTATAAGAAAGATTTCTGGATTCCTTCCACGCTGGAATTTAAAAATACTTTATTCTTGAACAACAAAGACAAACATCAAAAAACATTCTCTCTTGAAAATGTTTCAACGAAGTTGTGACCATTCGTCAATATGCATTTGTCTTCTGGATTTTGGCTGTGGGAAATGAAGCCTAAATATATGAATTCTAGAAAACATAAGTTCCTTTTTATTAAAAATGATTACTTTTTAACGTATTTCTTTGATGTTTTGAGATTATAAATAAAATACAGTCACAGATATCATTTCCCCTTCCCCCTCCCTCCAAGTCTACCCATATACCATCCTTTCTCTCTTTCAAATTTATGGGTTTTTTTTCATTAATTCATGTCATGTCTATACATATATATGTATCTGCATATTCCTAATACTCAGCACAACGTTCTCAGTCAGTACTATATTACTTGTATGTATGTTTTAAGGGCTGGGCATTTGGTATTGCACAACCAGTTATTATTGTGATCTGTTGAACTGTTGAATCAGTCTGTTTTGTTTTGTTTTTATGCTATTAATAACCTTAGTCATTTGGCTAATATATTTCTGAAAATCAAATAAAATGATAAAAATACTGTGACAATAATTTTTGCACTGATGCATATATTTTGTCTAAATAAAAATAAGAAATGTTTTTTAGGAAGCTAATGAATTTTTTATTGACATCTCATATAAGTTGTGCCATTTAAAAGGTGAGGAATCTCAGCAATTACAAGCGATGAAATCATGAAATTTGCAGGCAAATGGTGAGAACTAGAAAAGGTCATCCTGAGTGAGGTAACCCAGAAGCAGAAAGACACACAGGGTATATACTCACTCATTAGTGGACATTAGACATATAATATTGGATAAACATACTAAAATCTGTACACCTAAGGAAGCTAATCAAGGAGGAGGACTCTGGGTAAGATGATCAATCCTCACTCAAAAAGGCAAAGAAGATGGACATCAGAAGAGGGGGAAACAGGGAAAAGGACAGGAGCTTACCACAGAGAGCCTTTGAAAGACTCTACCCTGCAGAGTTGGGCAGAGTGCAGGGAATATTATGAAAGAAGGGGGAGATAGAAAGACCAGGAGGGGACAGGAGTTTCACAAAGAGAGAAACAGAACCAAAAAATTTGAACACAGGGGTGTTTTCTGAAACTGATGCTCCAACCAAGGACCAATTAATGGCGATAACTTGAACCCCTGCACAGATGTAGCTCAAGACAGCTCAGTGTTCAAGTGGGTTCCCTAGTAATGGGAACAGGGACTGTCTCAGGCATAAATTGATTGGCCTGCTCTTTGATCACCTCCCCCTCAGGGGGTGAGGAGGTGCAGACTTACCAGGCCACAGAGGAAGACAATGCAGCCACTCCTGATGATACCTGATAGACTAGGATCAGATGGAAGGGGAGGGGGACCTCCCGTATCAGAGGACTGCGGAAGGGCCATGGGGGGAGAAGAGAGAGGGAGAATAGGATTGGGATGGGAAGAGGGAAGGAGCTACAGGTAGAACACGAAGGGAATAAACTGTAATAAAAATTAAAAATAAAGAAAAATGAAAGGTAAGGAATGAATATATTAACACTTATTTACATTTTGTTTTCATTTTAGATGATCTATCTCATCAGAAATCCCAGAGATGTGCTTGTATCTGGTTATTTTTTCTTGAGTAAGACAAACTATATAAAGGACCCCGGCTCTCTGGGAACGTATATCAAATGGTTCCTCAAAGGAAATGGTGAGTGTTCTCAGAAATATGGGATTTGGAAGAAACTTAGAGATGTTTTTTTTAAAAATCAAGGTGAGATAAGATTAGCCTGGCTTTGAACTCTGTTTATGACCAGAAAGAACCCTGAAGCTCAGCTCCTCCTTCAGCTCCCTCCTGAGTTCTCAGACTAAGGAACCTACTGCCATGCTATATTCATTTGATGCTGGGGCTCAAACCCACAATTCCTTGTGTGTTATCTAGCTTTGCTACATGACTGGCCTTTTAGGATCTTCTGTGATTTCACCT
>NW_026588365.1:0-2058 GCF_907164565.1 Psammomys obesus | reverse complement strand
TTGCAACCAAGACTCCCATCACCTAGTGGGATTTCTCAAAACACAAGTTTATTTTATATTTAAAAGACTATTTTTTTCCATTCCTTTGCATCCTGAGGATTGCCATAGATTTGCTTTTAGTCTCCCTTCTATTATTTTAGGAAACCTGAGAAACGGTATCATTGGAGTATGCTGCTACAGGGCATGGCAAATAGTTCTACTTTATGTCAACAATTTGTAGTTAATGCTATTAGTCCAGTACGGAAAAAATGGCCTTCTATTTATATCATTCATTATATGGATGATATTTTATTAGCCTCTCCCGTAGCTCAAGATGTTATGGCTTGCTATAAAAAGATCTATTTAAGGCTTTGTCCCAAGCAGGATTAAAAATTGCTAAACATTTTTGGTACCCTAAAACCTCCATGGTTAAATGGAGGGACCCCTTGAATAATACATGTCATGGACCCGACCCCATTTTAATTTGGGGATGAGGAAATGTTTGTGTTTTTTTACAGGTTAAAGATGTTGCTTGATGGCTGCCAGACAGTCTGGTGCAACAAGTAGATTACTTCAAGGAACAAGATCATTCCCCAAGTGACGATATTGCTGATTCTGCTGCAGCTGATTCATCCAGTGAGGGCTAAGTTACACTTTTAGGCCTTAGTACCCAATCCCCCTCTTGTTCTCCCTGTACATGTTAGCACACCTTTGTTTAGCTGGTCTGGTACTATTCATCTTTGTCATTGCCAGATGTGTCCACTTAGCTCAACAGTGCCAAGCTAGACTTAATGCCATTGAAACAGCAGCATGCTATGACTCCCTCACCCCAGGTAGGGGCTTGGCTTGCCCAGCCCAAACATCAGCTTTAACCTCTCCTTTCCTGTGTGATGGGCCAGTTAGTCAATGATGGGTTCTGGTTGACCAGATATTTATCAACCTAAGACATGGAAATCCCCCTATAAGCGGGATTCTCCCTTGATGGGTAAGATATTTATCGGGAATCACCCCCACCTAAGACAGGCACGGTCCCTTTGTTTTAATTTGAAAGGGAGGAATTGTGGCAGCCTTTGTGGAATGAATGGCAAATTTGGAGTTAATGGCATCTGAGCAGTGGAATTCGGCCTCTTGGCTTTGGCTATTTTCCAAAGTCCAGTTTCTCAGAAACTGACCTTGGTGGTCCTACAGTGGACTGCTCTGACCCTGAGAAACTCTGTGCAACCATAGTAACCAGACAGCAGGCTCTGTGTAACCTTGAGTGAGCTCTCCCTCGTTTTGACCAAGTAAAGAATCTATGTGAGAAACTGCTTGTACTTTTTTGCCTACTTAAGTGTTAACCTGACGTCCATTAAACCAACACCTAGATCAGCATGTAGACTTGGTATCCTTCTCTGTGTCGCCCTGTCTCTCTCTCTCCCAGCCCTCTCTCAGGTGGTATTAAGGTGTCACTACTTGCAGGTGACAGATGGAGCCGAAACCCTGGGAACCTGAGATGGAGGACCAGCTGAGGCAAGTTATATGGACCACAGGAGCTCCCGCAAAGCAACTGACTAAGGTAAAGTCGGGTGGCCATCAGGGGCAGGGAACTAGTAAGATGGGATCTATCAGATCCCTTAAATAGGTTTTTAAGACACAGAGAGTTAGAATAAAACTCCCTAATCCCTTTACTATGTAAAACTAAAGAGTTGCTTGGAATAATTAAAGCAGCAAACAGGCAGAAAAAAGGTACTTCTAAGGTTATTTCAAATGTTCGTAAAGGAGCTCAAACAGATTTGTGTAATTTGAGAGCAGAATATAATTTAGAAGCTAGATAGTAAAGATGAAATGGAGTCAAAGAAAAAAGCTGCCAAGTCTCATAATTCAGACTGGCCTCCTGCGCCTTCCCCTCCACCCCCATGGTTGCGGGTGGCACGGGATCACTGCAGGAAGATATAACTGTTCTCTGAGAGAAAATTCCAATTAAAAAGAGAATGGGTTCAATTATTAAATATTTATAATAATAATAGTAATAAATAATAATTTTAATATAATACAAAAGGAGTATTCACTCAGAGTGGACTTCCTTTTGTGCAACAGTTG
>NW_026588364.1:0-3504 GCF_907164565.1 Psammomys obesus | reverse complement strand
TGCTACAAGGCTGTGTTCCTTAAAATTCCTGAGTGTACATTTTAATCTGTAATCTGTCCATAAAATAAGACAAGTATGTGATGTAATAACCATGTCAATTAGCTCAATTTAGATATTGCACAATGTTTACAGATCCAAAAGCATCATATTTTATAAAATATGTGTTCTAATTTTCAAAATAAAGAAATAAATTTTCAAAATAATTAAATCAAAAGTTAATTTAAAAGTTTAATTCCCTCCAGTTTCATACATAGCACTAAATGCATTTGTGAATATGATAATATATAACTTTTCCCAATTGAGGTCTGCTGTAATCTCCACAGACAGAAAGAAGGGGGTGAAGGGCAGAAGGAATGGCCAACAGGGTGCTGCCCCTGACCATATTTCTCAGAGACAAAAGTTACAGGGAGCAATGACACCACCAAAGAGCTTTGATCATTGACTAAATTATCCCTTGATGAACGGATTTCTGAAGTTAAAAACTCTAAGTCTGAAAAAGAAAATATGTATTAATAAGAAAGAAATCATTTCCATCCTAAAATTCACTAAAGTTGAATTAAATTTTTAAAAAAATGTGCTTTAAGAATGCAGAAAAATGGTTGGCTTTATTACTTGAATAATGCAAATGCAAATATATATTTTATAAGATCATTCTCCTTAAAAGTGGGATAAATTTATTTGTTCAGCACATATAAAAGGTAAGTAATATTTGCATTTTCTAGCTTCATGATCAAAACCTAGCAAAACAAAGTAAAAGTTTTTCCAAAGCAAATGTTTTCATTACATTATTGTTCTTAATGCTGAACATGACAGTAATAACTATAAAGGAATCATCTCTACTTCTTATAATGGGATTGAGAATGTCATCAAATTATTTTTTTCTTGAAAAATGGCTTGTTATTTCTTGATATTTAATGTTAGTTTTAAGAATATGGAAGGCAAAACGATATTTTCTGTTCTTTCTCCAATGACTTTTATTGAACTTCCATTTGGACTCTGAAATTGTAAGGCTGAGTTAGAGTTCTGCTGGGCTTTTCACAGCACATAGATTATTTAACCTTGTTATTCCTCAGCTACTCATAAAAAGCAGCAGATGACACTATTTTATTTGGAACACATTAAATGAGGCATATAAAGAAATCAATAACATAGTGTTTAGTACAAAAGAAATGTTCAGAAACTGTAAGTGTAAGGGCAAAATATGATTAGTCAGATCCTTCATTGTGTCTTTAAATTTGTTATCAGTCCCTGTAAAAGAGTAAAACAGAAATAATCAGGATGTGGCATTGATGGAGAAAACACATTTTCAATAAAGATATTGTAGGAATCATGGTTCCTGGTTTGAAACTGCCCAAGAATCACTAATTGTTGCCTGAAAGAGTATAACAAGTTCAGTAATAGAAATGATCAAAATAGGTTAGTTTGAGGATGCCATATTGTATAATGTTATTTTGATCATATACTTGATATTTTCTATGTTTTTATAACAAAGTCTACCTGTAGTATGAGATGAAAATACAATTACATAGACAGACCTATTTTTTTAATAGAGTGTAGTTACTGTTTCATATCCCTCAGTGTAGGATGAATTACTAACTCTTAGCTGAGCATTTCTGTTAAGACATAACACATTTTTAACTCTCATAAACTGAGGATGGGAGGTTTTACAAGTGTGGGATGACAGTGAAAAATGCAGCAGCTGTAAGAACAGCAATAAAATCAGCAACTAATGGGCTTACAGCTGTTATTTTCCAGATCATACAGTTCATAGGCTATGCTCTTCCTGGGACAAAACAAGCACTTAACCTAGATGTTACTACAGGAATAAAAGGCAAGTGACAAATATTTCAATGAGGATATTGATACCTTAAGATACCTAATTTCCATATGTGAATTTTGCAGAAAACACCTGTGAAATAAGTCATACTTTATTATATGGGAAGAAAACAAAGGCTAGAAGAAATTTAAAGAAAAACAAACATGACAGCTAGTGTCTAGTACACTGGAGTAAATGTTGATAAAAAATAAATATTTGCGCCCCAAGCCCTTTATCGGCAAAGGCCAGCAGTACTGTGTCTTGGAGCCCCAGATTCGCGCGGCGGCTGCACCATCCTCCCAGGGCCCGAGTCTGCTAGACGCCATACTAGCTCCACAGGAGCGCCATCACAGACGGTACGGCCCGCCCAATCCCACAGTGACAGAGAATACGCTATATACTCACCAAAACCAGACAGAAACGCCATACAAGCTAGACACACCAGGCGCTGGGCCTCCGAAGCTTGGAGAGCACAGTGAAGAGACCCCAGGACTTCCCAGAAAGCATCTGGACTAGCAACCCAGTCTCCAGTTACAGCGGGACTTTCTAACCTGGCGGCGGAGCAGCACTGAGCTGGCGGGGCACATCAGCCCTCCAGTTTAAGACTAACCAGGGCCAAACCAGAGAACAGAAAGGCTGGTTACCCCGATTCCTACTGACGTGACCACCCTGAAATCTCCAGCTACAGCAAGACCTCATAACCTGGCAGTGACAGCAGCATGGAGCTGGCGGAGCACATCAAAGAAGCAGGGCCAAACCAGAGAGCAGAGAGCCCAGATACCCCGATCTCTGCCAAGTGACCTGCCTGTAAGTGAGTGCACCCTTGAGAATCTGCAGCTCCACTGATCCTGGGTCCTTCTAAAACAGAAGCCAGGCATCGAACCCCCTCCCACCCATATACCCACTTTGGGAAACAGAGGGGCACTTGGAACATTGAAGTTCCTGCTCTGTGGGTCTAATTGAGGAGTTAAGGCAGTTAATGCCAGAAATTGCGCTGCGATCATCACTAGCGCCTGCTACATATACATTGCAGAGCCCCTCCCACACACTCAAGGGTTCAACATTAGCCATCACTCTGTCCCTTGAGACACACGCCCACGCCCACTCACACACACACACACACACACATATACACACGCACGCACGCTTGCATTTGCCTCTGTTTGCGCCTGCGTACTTTCCTCCCACAGGTACAGCTAGTCCTCAGCACACGCTAAGGACACGGGACCTCTCTCAACTTCCTGAAGAATTCTCCAGACTCGAGAGAGAGACAGTACCAGTCTGATCGGCAGAATCCAAAAACAAACAGGGAAGGTCTCAGATAAGCCAATGGCCAGGGGTAGGCGAAAGAACACTTCCAACATAAATCAGGACATCATGACTTCACCAGCAAACCCCAAAATCGATGGATACTCCAATTCATTAGAAGCACAGGAAAATGACCTTAAAGCCATGCTTGCTCAATTATTTGAGGCTCATAAGGAGGAAATGAACAAATCTTTCAAAGAGTTGGCCAGTCAATTGGGGGTAAAGAAAGAAGAAATAGACAAAAGCCTTAAAGAAACACAGGCAAACATAGCCAAACAAATAGAGGCACAAGTAGAGAAAAAATTAGTGGCATACAAAAAGGAAATGAACAAAGAAATAGAGTCCATCGTAGAGAGACAGGAATCCAAATTCAAACACAT
>NW_026588363.1:0-1366 GCF_907164565.1 Psammomys obesus | reverse complement strand
CCTGCCAGTGCCTTAGAGACATGAGTTGACTGAGCATAACAACTCCTTTCCTATGGGATCTAAGGCAATCTCCACCAAAGAAAACACACAACTAGAAGGAGGAGGTAGGACAAAAGCCAGTGCAGGAGAGGTCACAGGCACAGTAGAGAAAAAAAGTGCTGATGTCTGGTTAAACGAGCTTTATTTAACCACCAAACTGCCATGATGAGGCATGAAAACAGCACAAAACAAAGAAAAAAACCAGGGGCTGGTTTGGGTCATGAAAAGAAGTCTATGCCAGGAAATGGAAGGACAGCACAATGGGAGGGGGCCTGGAAGTCGGGATGTGCCTGAGAGGGACAAGAAGAAACCTATAGGAGCAGCCACCCACTTGCCAGAACGTTGAAATCTACCAATGAATGTGGAGATTAGAGCAATTTTCATAGTTAGCAGGAAGGTGAAGAGTTTAAATTAGCCTGGGTGACTCCATTTTGAAATAAGGAGCCATCTTGACCAGGAACAGGACTCAAGGTACCAGGAAATATCACAGAATATGCACTTGGCAGAAAACAAAGTCAACTCTCCTAGCACAACCTCTAGTAAATATCACAGAATAAATACTTGATGGAAAATTGAGACAATCTCTCTGGCAGTAATTAATGAGAATAGGTTGGGAAAATTCTCCCCAATGTTCCAGATGTAGTTTAGAAGAACGGCAGTTGTGATTATGTAAAAGGTTACATTGTCCCTATGGATTTTACCCAATCATGTAAGGTCAAGGCATGAATCCCCCTGCTTGCTGTCATGGAAACCTACTTGCAGTTTTTCCCTTTAAAAACCCTGCTTACTCAGGGCTCAGGGTCCCACTTCTCTACTGCTGTGTCAGTGAGACTTGGGTCCCGAGTTTGATTGCTCTTGTAATAAAGCACTCTTGATCTTGCATTGAGTTGTCTCCTGGTGGTGTCTGAGGGTCCTGTGATCCTGGCATAACAAGAGGCCTTAAGACCTGGTGAATCTCTTCAGAAGAGTGAATAAGGGACACAGGGTTGAAAGCTAAAAAGGAAAGGAAAGGGCCTAGACACTGGCCCTGAGGACAGCCACAAAGACCGGAAGCTGTGAGGGTTGGCAGTGTACATCGGGCTGGGACACTACCTGACTCAGGAACATGGGGTTCAACAGTGGGGACTCAGGACCAAAGGAACAGGCCAAGGTCCGTGGACTGGGACAAGCCAGGCATAGAAAGGATTTCGGACTGAACTGTGCAGTGGGTGGAAATCAACACTGGGAAACGGTTCAGGCACAGACGTGTCCACCCAAACCAGAAAAGAATCCCTTGGACAGTCCTCTAGGGTGGGGTCCTGAGGTGTGGGTGTGTCGGGTCCGCCGA
>NW_026588362.1:2879-3904 GCF_907164565.1 Psammomys obesus | reverse complement strand
AGGGAGGAGGAGGGAGGAGGAGGAAGGGAGGAGGAGGGAGAGAGCCAGGGATGGGCACTGGGGATGCAGGCTCCGCCCCTCGGGGGAGGGAGGAGGGAGATGGAGGGAGGAGGGAAAGAGAGAGCGCCAGGGATGCAGGCTCCGCCCCTTGGGGGAGGGAGGAGGAGGGAGGAGGGAGGGAGAGAGCCAGGGATGGGCACTGGGGATGCAGGCTCCGCCCCTTGGGGGAGGGATGGAGGGAGGAGGGAGGGAGAGAGCCAGGGATGAGCACTGGGGAATGCAGGCCCCGCCCCTCGGGGGAGGGAGGAGGGATGCAGGCTCCGCCCCTCAGGGAGGGAGGAGGAGGGAGGAGGAGGAAGGGAGGAGGAGGGAGAGAGCCAAGGATGGGCACTGGGGATGCAGGCTCCGCCCCTCCGGGGAGGGAGGAGGAGGGAGGAGGAGGGAGAGAGGAGGGAGGGAGAGAGCCAGGGATGGGCACTGGGGATGCAGGCTCCGCCCCTCGGGGGAGGGAGGGAGGGGAGGAGGGAGAGAGCCAGCAAGGATGAGCGTCCAGGAAGGATGCTCGCTCAGGACCCTCCCCCCAGACCCCTGCCCCCGCCCCCCTGCCCCCGCCCCCTCCCTGGCGAGCACCTTGGGTACCAATGTTGTCCTGGACAGGGATGGGCTGGGCCAGCGGGGCGGGGCCTCGGGGCTTAGGTTGGGGGGGAGGGGGAGGGGGGAGGGGGAGGGGGGAGGGGGGCACTCGGTAACCCTGACATTGCAGATCCCGGATGTGAGGGAAGAGAGGAGGAGGGATAAGAGAGAGGAAGGAGGGAGGGAAGAGAGAGGAGGGAGGGAAGGAAGAAGGAAGGAGGGAAGGAAGGAGGGAAGGAAGAAGGAAGGAAGGAAGGAAGAAGGGAAGGAAGAAGGAAGGAGGGAAGGAAGAAGGGAAGGAAGAAGGAAGGAAGGAGGGAGGGAAGGAAGGAGGGAAGGAAGGAAGGAGGGAAGGAATGAAGGAAGGAAGGAGGGAAGGAAGGAGGGAAGGA
>NW_026588362.1:688-2779 GCF_907164565.1 Psammomys obesus | reverse complement strand
GGAAGGAGGGAAGGAAGGAGGGAAGGAGGGAAGGAAGGAAGGAGGGAAGGAAGGAAGGAGGAAGAAGGGAAGAAAGGATGGAGGGAAGAAAGAGGAAGGAGGGAGGGAAGAGAAGAAGGAGGGAGGGAAGAGGAAGGAAGGAGGGAGGGAAGAGACAGGAAGGAGGGAGGGAAGAGGAAGGAAGGAGGGAGGGAAAGGGGAAGAGAGGAAGGAGGGAGGGAAATGGGAAGAGACAGGAAGGAGGGAGGGAAATGGGAAGAGAGGAAGGAGGGAAGGAAATGGGAAGAGAGGAAGGAGGGAGGGAAATGGGAAGAGAGGAAGGAGGGAGGAAAGAGAAGAAGGAAGGAGGGAAGAGGAAGGATGGAGGGAAGAGAGGAAGGAGGGAGGGAAGAGAGGAAGGAAGGAGGGAGGAAGACAGGAAGGAGGGAGGGAAATGGGAAGAGACAGGAAGGAGGGACGGAAATGGGAAGAGATGTCCCCCCTGCTCTCCAAGGACAGAGCGAGAAGGTGGGCGGCTGCGAGTTCGAGGCCAGCCTGGTCTACAGAGCGCCAGGGAGAGACCCCAGAGCCCAGTGCAGGCCGGGCCACAGCCCAAGCTCAGGGAGACGAAGGGAAATAAGGTGAATTAGATAAAGGAGACGATAGAATAATAGAATATAAAACACAAAATAAAATACAAGAATTAAATTAAACTAAAAATAAAATTAAAATACAAAATAAAATGAAATAATTAAATTAAATTAAAAATAAAATAAAATAAAATAAAATTAAATTAAGTTAAATTAAATTAATTAAATAAAATTAATTTAATTAAATTAATTAAATTAAATTAAATAGATATATAAAATAAATATATAGAATATAAAATACAAAATAAAATAATTAAATTAAAAATAAGATTAAAATATAAAATACAAAATAAAATACAATAATTAAATTAAATTAAAAATAAAATTAAAATACAAAATAAAATAATTAAGTTAAATTAAAAGTTAAATAAAATTAAATTAAGTTAAATTAAATTAAATTAATTAAATAAAATTAATTAAATTAAATAAATTAAATTAAATTAAATAGATATATAAAATAAATATATAAAATATAAAATACAAAATAAAATAATTAAATTAAAAATAAAATTAAAATATAAAATACAAAATAAAATAAAATAATTAAGTTAAATTAAATAAAAAATAAAATTAAAATATGAAATACAAAATAAAATAAAATAATAAAATGAAATGAAATTAAAAATAAAATAATAATATAAAATTACAAAATAAACATGTAAATAGAATAAAATATAAAATACAAAATGAAATAAAATAATGAAATTAAAATAAATTAAAATTGAAATATAAAATACAAAAAATAATAAAATGAAATGAAATGAAAAATAAAATAATAAAGTAAAATTACGAAATAAATATGTAAAATAAATAAAATAAAATATGAAATACAAAAAAATAATAAAATGAAATGAAATAAAAAATAAAATTAAAAATAAAACAAAATAAACTTACAAAATAAACATATAAAATAAATAAAATAAAGTATACAAATAAATACAAAATAAAATAATGAAATGAGATAAAATAAAAAATAAAATTAAAATAAAATAATAAAGTAAAATTACAAAATAAATATGTAAAATAAATAAAATAAGACACAAAACACAAAATGAAATGAAATAATAAATGGAATGAAACGAAATGGGATGAAAAAAATAAAATAAAAATGTAAAATACAAGATGAAATAAAATAACGAAATGACATAAGAAATAAAATTAAAGTAAAATAATAATATTGCAAAATAAATGTATAAAATAAAAAATGAAGTGAAATAATAAACGAAAATTAGATGAAATGGAATGGAAATAAAATAAAAATTTTAAATACAAAATAAAATAAGATAAAATAATGAAATGAAAAATTAAAATTAAAAGTAAAATTACAGAATAAATACATAAAATAAGCAGAATAAAGTACTGAAGTTAATGAAAGGAGAACATGGACGTGCACAGAACGAGGAGATAAAATTGGGGGCGAGGGAGGAGGGGGGGAAGCAGCATTAGGGCGGAGGGGGGCGCC
>NW_026588362.1:0-588 GCF_907164565.1 Psammomys obesus | reverse complement strand
CTCTCCCTTTCTCTCTCTCTCTCTCCCTCCTTCTCTATCCTCTCTCTCCCTCTCTCTCCTCTTCCTCTCTTTCCTTCTCTCCCTCATTCTCTCCTGCTTTCTCCCTCTTTCTCTCTCCCTCTTTCCCTCTCTCTCCCCCTCTCTCTCTCCCCCTCTCTCTCTCCCCCTCTCTCCCTCTCCCCCTTTTTCCTTCTCTCTCCCTTTCTCTCTTTCTCTCTCCTCCTCTCTCTCCCTCTCTCTACCTCTGTCTCTCCCTTTCTCTCTTTTCCCTCTCTCTCCCTCCTTCTCTATCCTCTCTCTCCCTCTCTCTCCCTCTCTCTCTCCCTCTCCCTCTCTTTCCTTCTCTACCTCATTCTCTCCTGCTCTTTCTCCCTCTTTCTCTCTCCCTCTCTTTCCCTCTCTCTCTCCCCCTCTCTCTCCCTGTCTCTCTCCCTCTCTCTCTCACCCTCTCTCTTTCTCCCCTCTTTCTCTCCCTCTCCCCCTCTCTCTCTCTCCCTCTCTCTCTATCCCTCTCTCTCCTCGCTTTCTCTCTCTCCCTCTAACTCTCTCTCCCCCCTCTCTCTCCCTCTCTCTCTCCCTCTTTCTCCC
>NW_026588361.1:1932-9889 GCF_907164565.1 Psammomys obesus | reverse complement strand
TGTAATAGATGTGGCAGGAAATAGACATAAAATTACTATTTAACACTTTTGTTTATGGGCATCAGTGGGACTGGGTTTGCCTGCAATCACTAGGGGTCCATGAGGGGCTACAGTGCCATAGCCTACCTTTCTGCTGACCTCCATTTACACAGAGAGGTCTAGAGCATGTGGACTCTGTTTGGAAAAAAAAGGTCAGTAGTACCTAGAAGGTACTTTGAACAGTGTAGAAGGTCATTTTAACTTGTTTTTATGGGATTTGTGACATTTGTGTTTATTTAATTTCTATATGTATACAAGCATAGGTAACATTGGTCTGCTTCACATTTTTTTTTTCTTGGTTGGGTTTCCTTAGGTATCTCGATGGACATTTGACTAGATTATGGCTTACCTTCTAGGAATTTTTGCTTTATGCTTTCACAAATAGTGTGCACAATCTACATTGTTTTTGCTGTAAAGTAAGTGCAGAAGTTATATTTTTGTCTCTGTGTGTAAAATGTCTTCATAATCCTGAGAATTCTCTTTTTTTTTCACATTGTAAATTCAGTTGGCAGCATGCCATCATAAAATGACTGGTTGTCACCATCCAAAGAACACGCATGGGCTGGACCTTGGCACCCTACACACATCTAGCTGATGTTCAGCTTTGTCTTCATATCAGTCACCTAACTTTTGAAATGGGGGCTGTCTGTGACATGGACACATTTGCCTGTTTATGAATCACTTTGCCCTTGCTGGGCTTCCTTCTCTGGCCTCACTGGAGGAAGATGCACTTAGTTCATATGCAACTTGATGTGCTGAGGAGAGTTGGTATGAGGAGGCTCCCCTTTCATGGGAAGAACAGGAGGAGGAGTAAGGGAAGAAGATGGGAAGATGATACCAGGAGGAGAGGAGGTATGGAGCTGCAAGCAGGATATAAAGTGACAAAATTAAAAAAAATAATGAGAAAATGGAAGATTTCTATGTAAATGAGAGATTATGTTGACTGAAGATTTCTTTTGAAGGCTCTTCAATTGAGTGTGACAATATCCCTGAGCAACTGGCCCTGGGCTGGATAAGAGAGATAGCTAAGTATGGAATGATAACTATATAAGAGCACAGGCAATAAATAATATTTACCATTGATTTTGCCTTAGTTTTCTTGAAACTTGAGTTTCTATGCTAGGCTTCCACAATGATGGACTGTGGTCTGACAGGACTAAACAAGTAAACCCATTCATAACCTGAGATGTTTTTGTTTAGAGTATTCAATCACAGCACACAGTAGCAGGTTAGGAAAAAAAATGTATGCCAAAAGTGACTTTGCTCCTGGACAGACCTGATAATGTTCTCTTTTTAGAGGAATGTGGAAAATATCAGATCTTGAGATGGCAAAAGTCCAGAGCTTAATTAGCTCTTCCTTTAGGACCTGGACGTTCAGAATGTTGAGTGTAGTGCATACAGAGGAAGTGGATAGCCTAGGATTTCTGTGGAAAATCGACTCCATAGAAATTTAAGCTATAGGTCATTTGAGTGGTAATTTGGCCCCAAATCTTTCTTAGTCTGCTCATGTTCTAAGAAATTAAGTAAGGTAGAACTGAAAAATGCAAAATGACTTCCTAAATGGTGATGTTTGCTTTCAAACCTTGCTTGGATGTTAGTCAAGGCTACATTTGAAATCTTGATTCTCATGTGAGAGCCTTTGGAGTACAAGTCCAAGGATGGAAGATGTACCCACAATATGTTCTGTTTTGTCAACATATTTTACCAATGTTAATATTAAAATGCTTAATAGAATATATGTATATATGTTTGTATGTATTGTTTGAAGTTACATGCATCTTCATGTTGTCATTTGTTACTATAAGGGACATCATGGTGAAGTTCTGCCTTCTAAGAGAATTATCTAGATTGCTAGATAATGTAACAACAGTGAGATTTGTTTTAAAAAAAGCATGTTATATGTGGGTAATGTAACTGAGTTCTTAGGCCATTACAGATATATGAAGACATTTTTGGGATTTATTATGACCATTCCTTCACGATGGTCAATATCATGTTGCCAGTTTGCACTTTGGATTTTTTTAGACAGTGGATTTTTTTATTTTTTATTCTTTTTTATTTATTACAATTTGTTCTTTTGTATCCCAGCTGCAGCCCGCTCCCTTATGCCTTCCCAATCCCACTGTCCCTCTCTCTCAGTCTATTAAATTAAAAAATATATATATATGTATATATATATATATATATATATATATATATAGTTTTTTGACTTTACAACCCAATGTGATCCCTCCTTCCTGTGCTCTCAGTCCACCCTCAAACTTCTCTCTCTCCTCCCAGAGAATTGTTGCCCTCCTCTCCCTGTATCAACCCCTCACAACACATTAAGTCACATCAGGACTGATATTTCCATATCCACTGAGGCTAGTCAAGGCAGCCCTGACAAGGGGAGGCAGTAGAGTTCACATTACTCCACTTCCCACTCCACCCACATGGACCAAGCTGCTCATCATACAGATAAGTTCAGTGGGCCTAGGTCCACACTATGCATGTGCATGCTCCTTAGTTGATGTCTCATTTTCTGTAATGCCGCTGGGTCTGGGTTACTTGTCTCTGTTGGTCTTCTTGTGGCTTTCTATCCCCTCCAGATTCTTCGATCTTTCCCCTAGTACTTCCACAAGACCCCCAGAGATCCACCCCATGCTTAGTTGCAAATTCCAGCATCTGTCTCCATTGGCTGCTGGGTGGAGCCTCTGAGATAACAGACATGTTTAGGCTCTTCTACAAGCTCAGCAAAGCAACATTTACAGTTTCATTGGCTGGTTCTAGTGTAAGGTGGGTCTCAGGTTGGCCCAATTATTGGTTGTTCTGTCCCTCAATCTTTGTTCCCTCATTATCTCTAAACTCCTTGTAAGCAGAGTAATTTTTGGATTATGGGTTTTGTGGTTCAGTTGTTATTTCTTCTATCCCCTAGTCCTGACTGTCTAGGAGGTGGTCACTTCATTTTCTATGTCTCTTTTTCCCTTCCCCTCTGTTAAAAGTCTCAGCTGGAGTCACACCCAGGTCCTCTCAGGAACCTTCCTTATCAAATGACTCCAAAGAGAAACCACCTCAGTCTCCTTCTTCTCAGCCCCCTTACCTCCTAGTACAATTCTCCTCACATCTGATACCCACATTTTCCCCTCCCTATTCCAACTTCTGCCCAGTTCCCTCTCTTCATCCACTTTTGCTGTCTGCTCTGTTTTCTATTCTGAGTGACATTCTGGCAACCTCCCATGGACTCTTCTTGTTACTTAGCTTCTTTGGGTGTGTGGATTGTAGTATGCGTATCCTGTACTGTAGGTCTATTATCTGCTTATTAGCAATGTGTTTCTTTCTGTGTCTTGGTTATCTCTCTCAGAACAATCTTTTCTAGTTTGATCCATTTGCTTGCAATTTTCATGATTTCTTATTTTTAATTACTGAGGAGTATTCCATTGTGTAAATGTACTAGAAGTTCTTTATCCATTCTTCACTTTCTGGCTGTTATGAATAAAAGAGCTATGAACATTGTAGAACAAATGGAACATCTTTTGGATGTATTCCCTGGAGTGGTATTCCCAATTTTCTTGAATGCACCAGTTTGATAACCAGGGAAGTTGTACAAGTTTACACTCCCATCAGCTCTGAAGGAAAGTTCCCTTTTTTCCACATCCTCACCAGAATGTGTTGTCACTTGAGGTTTTTTTTATTTTAACCATTTGAGTGGTGTAAGATACTTTCTTTTTTCATTGTATGATTTTGGCTTCTTTGTTGAAAGTAAAGTTCCAATAGGAGTGTGAGTTTATTTCTGTGTCCTTATTCCAATTGTAAAGGATTCTAATGCTATCAAGGGTATTTTATTTTTCCATTTGAAGTTAATGTTTGCTCTTTCAAGGTCTGTAAAGAATTGTGTTTGAATGTTGTTGGGAAATGGATTGAACCCGTAGACTGCATTTTTTAAGAATGCTGTTTTAGAGAAGGGGGATAAAGGGAGGGTTTGGGAAGGAAGGAGGAAGTATACTACAGGGGGGATACAAAGTGAATAAGGTATAATTAATATTTAAAAAAAGAATGTTGTTTTACTATGTTAATCCTATATATCCATGAGTTTGGGAGATCTTTCCATCTTCTGATATTTTCTACAATTTCTTAAAGACTTCAAATTCTAGTCATAGAGTCTTTCACTTCATGTTGTTTGTGGCTACTGTTGAGGGTGTTGTTTCCCAAATTTCATTCCCAACCCATTTTTCATTTGTATACAGGACTAATGAAATTTTTAATTAATCGTGTTCCCAACCACTTTGTGGAAAGTGTATATCAACTGTAGGAATTCTCTGATAGAATTTCTTTGGTCACCTAGGTATACTAGTAAATCATCTGTGATTAATGATACTTTGAATATTTCCTTTCCAATTTGTATCTCGTTGATAACCTTCAGTTGTCTTATTGCTTTACTAGGACTTAAGGAGTATATTGAAGAGATATGGAGAGGGGAGGCATCCTTGTCCTGTACCTCATATGAGTGGAATTTCTTTAAGTTTCTCTCCAAATGATTTGATGTTATCCCTCACCTTGCTTTTTGCTGCCTTTATTATGTTAAGTATGTGCCTGATTCCTTATATGCCTGATTTCTCCAAGTCTTTTAACATGAAGGGGTGTTAGATTTTGTCAAAGGCTTTTTCTCATCTAATGAGATGATCATGTGATCTTGGTCTTTCAGTTTGTTTATATGGTGGATTACATTGATGGGTTTTCATATGTTAAACCTGTATCCCTGAAACTAAGCAAATTTGTTCATTTATATCTTTGATGTGTGCTTAGATTTGTTTTGTGAGTATTTTATTGAATATATTTGTGTTACAGACAGTTATTAGCTGTCATGTGGGTGCTGAGAATTTAACCCAGGTCTTCTGGAAGAACAGACAGTGTTCTTAACCACTGAGTCATACCTCCATCCCCCATGTTGCCTATTTATGATCAACATTTAAATTGCTAATATTTTCCCTCTACTTTTGTAATTGTTCAAACATACATTTCATTTAAAAAAATATTAATATTACAGTTTAAAATGAGGCACTTCGGGTTTCTAGATATTTATGCAGAACTGGAGTGGATGTATAACTCTTTGTAGAAACTTGAGAAAGTTTTTTTTTCTTATTTGTTTGATTAATTTTTACATATAATTCAGGATTTCATTAGGTACCCATGAGTGTCCTGGAACTTATTGCATAGGGCAGTCTACCATCCAGCGCTATGAGATACACCAGCTTCTCTGTTTCCTGAGTGATTTTGGAATTAAAGTCATCAGAAAATACAACCAGCCTGCCCATTCTTATAAGAGTCAGGAATTGTTTATACTATTTCTCTCCTGTGGGCTCAGTACTGGTTTTCTGTTTACTCTCTATCCATCTTCATCTGTTAATTGATGTTTCTCTTGCAAGTCTGTAGCCTAAATGATGAAAAAAATAGAAGTGAACTTTACTATTCAGTTTCCTCCTAAAAAGAGTTAGTTATTTCATTAAAACTTGTATGTTACAAAATAAGTAAAAGAAACACCAGAATACTTTGAAAATTCTGTAAATGAAGGATACATTTCCAGTATTCTAAGTATCATGCTTTCTGTTGTACACGTGTGTGGATATTTTAGAGTATATTGACCTACAATGATGTGCATGTGAACTTCACTCGAGAAGAGTGGGCTTTGCTGGATCCTTCCCAGAGGAATCTCTACAAAGATGTAATGCTGGAGACATACAGGAACCTCACTGCTATAGGTAGGACAGTGAATTTTCTTTACTTTTTAACATATAGGGAAAACTCTTTATTCATTATTGAAGTGCTTCTGCAATTTCTCTTGAGGATGAGGAAGAATGAGGTGAATGGTTCTTTGATTGACCATAGAGCATGACTTAAATTTTGTCTTATTTCCAATAATAAATCATAGATTTTCTGTTACTGTATTTTAGGCTACAATTGGGAAAGTCATAATATAGAAGAGAATTGTCAAAGTTCTAGAAGACATGCAAGGTAATTTTCAGTGTAAGCTGATATGAATATGGTTCTGAGAAATTTTTAATATGTTCTGGAAGTTTGAAAGAGAAGGGACAGTGTAAATGAACTGTTTTAAGTATATTTATTGATGATGACTAACTTGTTACTAAACCATGTACCTCCATGTTAGGTGTTTGATATGTCTTTGCAAGGCACTCCTCTAAGAAAGAAATGCAAGGAAATCATACTTATGCAAGATCAATGATTATTTACTCATTAGCACTATGAGGTAAAACTGCAATTTGTGTAGTCTCCTACAACTCAGATATTGCCAAATGTATTCACAGTAAATAGGTGATGAAATTATATCCAAAACATTATACTAATCAACTCGTCTATAGTAAAATGGGGTTACTCATATACTTGTAGTAATATGCCTAAGTTTTGTGAGAAGGGCCGTTTTTTAGAGTCAAGAATTTTGTTGTGGAAAAACCATAATCCCTATAGCATATGTCTGTGATGAACAAAAATCAAATGTGTGAATGCATCATGAAATCATGTCATTTATTATTATTCTTTTTATAGTTAGTTATATCATCATGTATCACAATGAGTACAAGTCATTTTAATATATGTATATTGAAAGAAACAATGTACCACCCAGAACAACTAAAAGGTATAGTAGTTCCCATTTTGAATAGATGTTTAAAAATTGATACCTATTATGCTATATATGGGCTATTTAGAGCTGCCAGCAATACAAATTATGACACAGAATATTTTTAATATTTTGAAGCTTAGGCAATTTATCTGGGCAGATTCTGAACACCTTTTTTCCCTAACACAAACCTAGCACAGTGTCCCAATGCATGGCCAGTTCTACCTTTTATATTCATGTTCACGTTCATCTGTTAACCTCAGTGTCATGCTGGTGAGTGGCCTGTCATTTGCTTTCTTCTTCCCAGCAACCCTCTCTCACTCAGAAGTTCTGTCCTTCATTTTGTGCTCTGCTATCATTATTAGCTCTTTCTTATTTCCAATAAATAAGTAACGAAGGACAAATGTTTACAAAATATAGGACAGGTGATCGGCCAAAGAACTAACAATACTATGATTTCGTCAGTACTTAGCTGATTGCTGGCTCAACAGTTAGCATTCAGATATACTGGCATACTTTCACACAATATACACCATCATCAATTAACTGGTTTTTCACCTTCATTAGGAATTCTCACAAAATCACACTGCAAAAAATATAGTTTTAGGTATATACAAATTATTCTTTTACTCAGTTATTTTTACATATTTAGTATGGCTCACAGTATGGGGAAAGTTATTAATCTAGTCATTCTGTTAAAGCTCTGAGGTATTGCAATTTTCTACAAATATGTGGTAAAACATCTTATAGAAGAAAGTATATAATAAATGTGAGCCAGGTAACAAATATTTTTACCATCACATTTATTTTCAAATATGCAAAACAACCCATAGAGAAGGAGAACACCGTGAATATAAAAATAATGATGTAAACTCAAAATGTAATTCTTTACCTTTAATTCAAATCGCAAAATTAAGTCATGTGGCAAAAACATCCATTAGTGTAATGAGTGTGGAAATGGTGTCATATGTGCAATTATCTTTGCAGGTATGAAAAAAATCAATCTGCAGACAAACTCCTTGAAGATACTCAATATGAATTCTTTGCAGATCACAGTAATCCCCACGCATGTAAAGGTATGCATACTGGTGCGGATCACTATGAATGTAGCCTATATAGTAGTGCCTTTGCACAGAAAAGTCATATCCTACGACATAAAAGGATACATATAGGAAAGAAACCTCATGAATGTAACCGATGTGGTAAAGCCTATGCAACTAACAGTGATCTCCTAAGACATAAAGGAACTCACACTGGAGAAAAACCTTATGAATGTAATCAATGTGGTAAAGCTTTTGTACGTAACAG
>NW_026588361.1:1643-1922 GCF_907164565.1 Psammomys obesus | reverse complement strand
ATGTAATCAATGTGGTAAAGCTTTTGTACGTAACAGTCATCTCCTAAAACATAAAAGAAGTCACACTGGAGAGAAACCTTATGAATGTAACCAATGTGGAAAAGCCTTTGCATGTAACAGTAATCTACTAGTACATAAAAGAACTCACACTGGAGAAAAACCATATGAACGTAACCAATGTGGTAAAACCTTTTCACAGAACATTCAACTCTTAATACATAAAAGAACTCACACTGGAGAGAAACCTTATGAATGTAACCAATGTGGTAAAGCCTTTGC
>NW_026588361.1:0-1633 GCF_907164565.1 Psammomys obesus | reverse complement strand
ACTGGAGAGAAACCTTATGAATGTAACCAATGTGGTAAAGCCTTTGCATGTAACAGTAATCTCCTAGTACATAAAAGAACTCACACTGGAGAAAAACCTTATGAATGTAACCAATATGGTAAAGCCTTTGCATGTAACAGTGATCTCCAAAAACAAAAGAACTCACACTGGAGAGAAACCTTATGAATGTAAGCAATGTGGTAAAGCCTTTGTAGATAACAATGGTCTCTGAAGACATAAAAATCCATGTTGCAGAAAATCCTTATGAATATAACTAATGTTATGATGTCTTTTCATGTAAGACTTATCTTGAACAAGAACACTTTTTGGAGTGAAACGCTATGAATATAACCAATGTGTGAAAAACTTTGCATGCCATAATAATCTCCATGTACATAGAAGAAGCACACTGGATAGAAACTTTATGAATGTAACCAATGTGATAAAGCATTTTGACATAATAGTAATCTCCTATGAGATAAAGAACGCATACTAGAGTGAAACCTTATGAATGTAATTAAGGTGGTAAAGCCATTGAATGTAACAGTAGTCTAATACAAAAAATAACTCACACTGGAGAGAACTCTTATGGATGTAATCAATGTGATAAAGCCTTTGCATGTAACAGTCTTCTCCTAATAAATAAAAGAGCTCACACTTGAAAGAAACCTTATTAATGTAATCTATGTGGTAAAGCCTTTTCACATATCAGTCAACTCCTAGTAAAAACTTGCTCTTCACAATCATCTTCAGTGTCATGAAAGAATTCATAATGGAATGAAAGACTATGAGTGTATTTACATGGTGAAGCTATTCCACATTTGTATAATCTTTGTCATCATGAAAGAATTCATACAGAGAGAAACTTTATGAATGTGTTAAAATGGTAGACCTTTGCACATACCTATATTCTACATCATCATAAAAGTTTCAAAATTGAGAGAAAAATATGAGAATATAATCAATATGGCAAGGCTTTTGAGTTCTTCTGTCCACTGAATCCAATACAACTCAAACACATCAATACAGATAAAAAAAATATTGTCATCCAGTTTGATGAAGGACACATAATGTTGAACTGTGATGCCTACCCATCCAATGAGCCAGAAAGTTACACAGGATCTGAACTTGAAAATCATAAACATCTTTACTGTTTTACAACTAAATTATTTCCATCAGTCATGGTTTAGGGATATGGAATTTGTTTACTTCATTGAGGAAGTCACCTGATGCAAAATGTAGGTTTTAAGTCAAAACAATCATATCCATTTGTTCTTTTGTGGTTAGAAAAAGGTATGTTTTAGGAAAGAGAATCTGTGGTTTGGGTCCGTCATTATGTTAGGCGACCAGAAATCATGGTTTGGAACAGTCAGGATTTGGCCAACAAAAGTTAAGTAATTAAAGCCGGTCAGCTATTGGGAAGTCTACAGCTTTCCTAGGGACTATGAACTTAAACTTATGTTCACCCTATAAATCAATGAAGGCTGGTAACTAAAAGGAAATACTTAGGACAAATTGCTTTTGTATGTTTCCACATACAATTTGCTTTTACATGTTTTGCATATCAAAGTAATCTTCAAGTATACAAATGGTCAGATAGTAGAGAGAAACCTGACACATGTCTTCAATGTGA
>NW_026588360.1:235-10833 GCF_907164565.1 Psammomys obesus | reverse complement strand
AAATAGTCCTTGTTCCCCTCACTATGGGAAACCAATTGGTTACTGAGTTACCACAGGCTACATCTGAGCAGAGGTTCTAGGTTACATTCATACATGGTCCTTGGTTGCATGTCAGTCTCAGAAAAGACCCTGTGCCCAGATATGTTTGGTCCTTGTGGAGCTCCTATCCTTTCCTCATCAGACTAACTCCCCTTCTTTCTTATGATTCCCTGTACTCTGCCAAAGGTTTGGTCATGAGTCTTTGCTTTGAAAACACTGCTAGTTAGAGTTTTTCAAATGCGCTCAGTGGACTCCTGTCAATGTTTAATGTGCATCCCATTTGTCTTTCAAAACGAGGATTGATCATCTTACCCCATGTCCACTCTCTTGATTATCTTTTTTAGGTGTAGTGCTTCCTCAAGACCCAGCTATACCACTGCTAGGTATATACCCAAAGTTTGCTCAAGTACACAAAAGAGATATTTGCTCAACCATGTTTATAGCAGCTTTATTTGTAATAGCCAGAACCTGGAAACAACCCAGATGTCCATCAACGGAGGAATGGGTACAGAAATTGTGGTATTTTTACACAATGGAATACTACTCAGCAATCAAAAAGGAGGAAATCATGAAATTTGCAGGCAAATGGTGGGACCTAGAAAAGATCATCCTGAGTGAAATATCCCAGAAGGAGAAAGACAAACACGGTATATACTCACTTATATAGACCTATAAGATATGATAAACATAATGAAATCTATACACCTAAAAAAGCTGTGCTACCTTGTTAAGCTACCTTGTTAAGCTACCTTGCTACCTCCCAGTCCCTATCCCATGCCAGCTGCTTTAATTGTTTCTATCTGGGCTACTTCCCATCCATAATCCCAAAATACTTTCATATGCTTTCCATCTCGGCCACTCTGCATGCAGTTCTCAGAGTTCACTCCTCCTGGCTCACATGGTTCTTTACCTATCCCATGGTGGCTGTCCTTCTTTCCCCTCTCATACCTGTCATCCCTTGATCCTCTACTATTTCCAGTGCTTAAACATTGGCCATGCCTCCCTAACTTCTCTCTTGCCCAGGTGTGTAGGCATTTATTCAACCAATCAGGTCTATTTTGGAGGCAAAGATTACAAACATTTTAGGGTATGTGAGTGCTCATAAAAGACAGAAGGCAGACCTCAAGGGGTAAAATAATTGAAAATCAAATACAAAGCACCAAGGCAGAAAGAGAGAGGCTTTTCACAAAGATCAGAATCCTGATCCTGGTCCACACCTGTGGTGGAAGGCCACTGTTCCACCAAAGGCCATACCAGCACCCAAATCCTTCCCCTGTAAACTTTCCCCTGTTTGATGACCACCAACATTTTTCTGGGACCCACCCAGCCTAATCCCAATAGCTGTTCCTCTTCTTCTTATCATTTTATCCCATCCACACCTCCAGTGGGAGCCCCCTGATCCATTAGAAGCCATATGTCACCAAAAACCCCTAAATCAGAGTCCATGCTGGCTGTCAGAACTCAAGGCCTCAACTCAGGCAGAACCTCTGTTCCATCATGGGCCACCCAAGTCATCAGAAGTCCATCCCGTATCTCAGGCAGAAACCCTCTACTCAAACACAGACCATTGCAGCCTTAAGACTAGAGAGGAACAAAGAAACAAAATATCCATCCAACAAAGACAAACTCTGAAATCAACACCTAGACCTATAATCACCCCAAATCCAGATGCCTAGATACCAGTATAAGAACATAGCCAACAATGGCCAATGCAATACCAGAGCTCAGCTATCCCACAACATCAAGCCCTGAATACACACACACACACACACACACACACACACACACACACACGTGCACATGTATACACACACACCTTAAAACCAACTTTATGGTGATGATAGAAACCCTTAAACAGAAAATAAATAACCCCTTAAAGTAATTGGAGAAAAGACAAACAAAAATTATTGAGGGCAATGAATAAAACCTTTAAAGAAATATAAGGAAAAATAAAGAAACAGTTGAAGAAAACAAACAGTTCAAGACCTGAAAATGGAAATAGACACAGTAAAGAAAAAAAAATTGAGGACATTCTGGAAATGGAAAGTCTACGTAAGCTAACAGGAACTACAGATGCAAGTATCACCAACAGAATATAAAATTAAAAGAGAGCATTGCACTGAAGATGCAATGGAAGAGATAAATACATTGGTTGAAAAATAGTTAAATTAAAAGATCCCTGACACAAAACATCCAGGAAATCTGGGATATCATGAAAAGACCAAACCTAAGCATATTAGGAATAAAAGAAGGGGAAGAATCTCAACTCAAAGGCCTAAAATTATATATATATATATTTTTTAATAAAATCAGACCAAAAATACTTTCCTAATCTAAAGAAGGACATGCCTATAATGGAACAAGAAGTTCACAGAACACAAAATAGATTGGACCAGAAAGAAAGTCAACTTATCACATAACAATCAAAACAGTAAAAGGCACAGAAAAATGTAAGAATTTAAAACTCTTGAAAAGAGAAGAACAAAGAAAGTAACATATGAGGGTCAACTTGTTAAAATTACTTCCAACTTCTCAGTGGAGACTCTAAAAGGCAGAAGGGCCTGAAACAATGTCCTGCAGATGCTAAGATACAACAGATTCTGGCTTAATTTGCTATACCCAGGAAAACTTTCAATTGCCATAAACAAAGAAAACAAAGTCAAGTTTAAACAATATCTATTTGCAAATCCAACCTTACAGAAGATACTACAACAAAAAAAATTCTAATCCAAGAAGGTTAACTACATGCAGGAAATATAGGGAATAAATAATTTCATAACATCAAAAACCAAAATGGGAAATACACACTTCATCACACACTCACACACACAAATATACTACCAACACCCCCAACAACATAACAGAGATAAACAACTGTTAATAATATTGACCATTGATATCTCTCAATATCAATGATCTCAAGTACCCAATAAAGTGACATAGGCTAACAGAATGGATACGAAAACAGGAACCATCTTTCTGCTGCATAAAAGAAACACACCTCAGTAACAAAGATTAATTCAGTGTAAAGGGTTGAAAAACAATTTTCCAAGCAAATGGAACTAAAAACAAGCTGCTGTAGCCATTCCAATATCTAACAAAACAGACTTCAAAGTTAACCAAAACAGATGGAGGACACTTCATATTTATCAATGGAAAAATCAACCAATGTGATTTTCCAATTCTTAACATTTATGAACCAAACACAAGGGCATTCAAGATTATAAAGGAAACTCTACTAAAGATAAATTACATAGTGACCCTTAAACATTAATAGAAGGAGAATTCAATACCCCTCTCTCACCGATGAAGAGGTCATCCAGACAAAAATTAAGCAGCAAAATACTGGAGCTAACACACCGTATAAATGAAATGGACCTAAAAGATGTATACTGAACATTTCACCAAAACACAAGAATATACCTTCTTCTTAGCACCTCACAGAACATTCTCAAAAAAATGACAACATACTGGGTCATATTGCATGTCTTAACAGATAAATAAATAAATAAATAAATAAATAAATAAATAAATAAATGAAATATTCCCCTGCATTCTATCAGACCACCACAGATAAAACTGGATTTCAACAACAGCATAGATACAAAAATACTCAAAACTGATCACAAACCAAATTTAAGAACACACCAAAAATATCATCCATCATGAGCAAGCAGAATTCATCCCAGTTATTCAGCAATGATTCAGCATACAAACATCTGTCAATGTAATCTACTATATAAATGAACTGAAATTTTAAAAAATCACATGATCATCTCATTAGATGCTGAAAAAGCCTTTGACAATTCCAACCATCCTTCATGATAAGTCTTAGAGAGATTATGTATACAAGGAACATATGCAAACTTAATAAAGGCATTATACAACAAGACTATAGCCAACATCAAATGAAATGGAGAGAAACTCAAATATGTCTGCTACAAATCAGGCACAAGACAAACAGTCCATTCTCCATGTCTATTCAATATGGTACTTGAAGTTCTAGCTAGAGCAATAGGACAACTAAAAGAGATCATAAAATACAAATTCAAAAAGAAAAAAAGTGAAAGTATTACTTTTTGCAGTTGATATGATAGTATACTAAAGCACACCCCCCCCCCAAATTTCATGGCGTTCCTGTTCCTACAGCTGAAGAACACCTTCAGTGGAATGGCTGGATACAAGGCTAACAAAAAAAAAAAAAAAAAAAATAGCCCTCCTAAAACAAATAGCAAATGGTCTGAGAAAGAAATCTGGAAAACAATTGTAACCTAGTAAGTGAAACACCTCTACGGCAAGAACTTCATGTCTTTGAAAAAAGAAATTTAAGAAGCTATCAGAAGATGGAAAGATCTTCCATGCTCATGAATCAGTAGGAACAACATAGTAAAAATAGCAATACTACCAAAATCAATCTACAGATTCAATGAAATCCCCATCAAAATTATAGCATAGTCCTCACAGATATTGAAAGAATGATACTCAACTTTATATGGAGAAATGTTAATTTACAACCACTCTGGAAATCAATCTGGTGCTTTCTCAGACAACTAGGAATAGCGCTTCCTCAAGATCCAGCCATACCACTCCTAGGCATATACCCAAAAGAGGCTCAAGTACACAAAAAGGACATTTGCTCAACCATGTTTGTAGCAGCTTTATTTGTAATAGCCAGAAGCTGGAAACAACCCAGATGCCCCTCAACTGAAGAGTGGATGCAGAAACTGTGGTACATCTATACAATGGAGTATTACTCAGCAATGAAAAATAAGGAAATCATGAAATTTGCAGGTAAATGGTGGGACCTGGAAAGGATCATCCTGAGTGAGTTGTCCCAGAAGCAAAAAGACACCCATGGTATATACTCACTCATATAAACATACAACATAGAATAAACCCACTAAAATCTGTACATCTAAACAAACTAAGCAAAAGAGAGGACCCTAACTAAAATGTTCAATCCCCATCCTGAAAGGCAAAGAGGATGGACATCAGAAGAAAAAGAAAATAGGAAACAACCATGGAACCTGCTACAGAGGGCCTCTGAAAGCCAGAAGAAAACAGGAAACAACCTTGAAACCTGCCACAGAGGGCCTCTGAAAGCTTCTGCAGTATAGACTGTCAAAGCAGATGCTGAACCTGATGGCCAACTGATGGGCAGAGTGAATGGAATTTTATGTAAGAAGTGGGAAATAGTAAGAGTTGGAGGGGACGGGAACTCCACAAGGAGAGCAACAGAACAAGATAATTTGAACACAGGGAACTTCCCAGAAAATCATACTCCAACCAAGGACTATTTGTGGAGATGACCTGGAACCCCTGCACAGGTGTAGCCCATGGCAGTTCAGTGTCCAAGTGGGTTACATAGTAATGGGAAGAGGAACTGCCTCTGACATAATCTGATTGGCCTGCTCATTGATCACCTCCCCTGAGTGGGGAGCAGCCTTACCAGGCCACAGTAGAGGACAATGCAGCCACTTTTGATGAGAACTGATAGTAGACTAAGATCAGAAAGAAGTGGAGAACCTCCCCTATCAGTGGACTTGGGGAGTGGCATGCATGCAGAAAAGGGAGGGGAGGAGGGAGGGGCTTATGGGGGGATACAAAATGAATAAAGTGTAATTAATAATAATAATAATAGGCCGGGAGGACTCTCATTCTGAGGAGCAGCACAGCAGGATTGGCACAGTGACCAGCAATCAGAACTCGCGGCCATAAAACACAAGTGGTTGTGTTTCTCAGGTGAGAGAATACCCCATGGTGGGGGATTCGATCAGCTTTAACTCACCCGGCTAAACCGCGGAAGAGATCCCCGTTCCGCCAGGCGCTTGGTCGCCAGCCCAGAGCTACCCGCCAGTGCGATCTGGTCAAGGTCCCAGACTGAACTGTGGGCCCACAACACCATAGACTGGATTTCCCAGTCGGGAGATAACCTCATGGAGCAGGAAACAAACCTGGGACCGACCCCAGGTTGCCCAGACATCCCCTGGAAAAGACTCGGGTTCCGCGGGTGCCCCAGGAGCCAGCCCGGACCCAGAGCCGGGAGGGACAAAGGCGCCTGCCTGCACAGAGCCCTGCCTGTGCGCGTGATTCGCCGCCTCAGATAGAACTGTGGGCACCAGGGCACCAGGGCACCAGACTGCTAGTCTCTGGCAGGAGGAAACCCCCAGCAGAGGGGGTCAGCAGCTCTAACGCTTAGGACACCCAGCACCAAAACACTTCCTGGACTCACGCAGACTCTAGTGCAGGCAGGAGCACTGTGCTCTGCCGCCATTGTTGCGTTCCCCTGGGGCACTGGGACACACAGCTGCATCCTCGGACCTGCAGGAGCTGAAGAGCCATTACAGCAGCCCTCAGATACTGTGCCAGGGATCGGCCAGTTGTCCCTGGCTGGACTGCCAAAACTGTAGGAATCCCTGATCCTTCAGGGGGGCAGCACCCACAGCGTCTGGACCAGAGTGGTGCCTACAGCCGCCATCCCAGACAGAGACACACAACTTCTGGTCCAGAGTGAGGCACCCAGCCTCCAGACCAGAGCAGTGCCCCCAGGCACCAACTCAACCTAGGTGCACATTCTCCAGGTCCAGAGCAGAGCAATCAGCCTTTGGCCCAGAGACTTGCTGAGTGCACCTCCCACTTTCTCAGACAGAACTGTGCGCCCCAGGATAACAGACTGAGTTTCCCTGTTGGGAGAAAACCCCATAGCTAGGGAATCAGCAGTTTCTTCAAGAGGACTGTACATGGAAATTTAGTGAGCAGCAGCACACTAAATTTATAACAAGAAACCCAGCAGTGGGGCAGCTGTCTTGAGAAATTCTATGGATAAGAGGAGATCCCCCCCTGCCTAACATAGACCACTGCTACTACTCAGGGCTATAAACCTGAGGTGAGCAGTGGCAACTCCGGAGAAATACTGGCCATACAGTGACCATAACCAAAAAGCAGAGAAGGACTCCTTCAGGAAAAATCATCTTCCGGCCAAGGGGATACTCCCTACCTCAGGACTCCAGGAAGCACAGAAACTAACAGCCAAAACCTAAATTAGCCCAATGGGTAGAGGTCAGCGTAAAGGCTCAACCAACAAAAGACAGAGCAATATGGCATCTCCAGAACCCAGCCATCCAGGGGCGAACAGCCCTGAACAATGCAGCATAATAGAAAATCAAGAAGATGACCTTACATCTATGTTGATGAAGAGAATAATAGAGGAAACAGATAAAATACGTAAAGAATTAGAGGAAGATAAAACCAAACAGATCATGGCTATCCGTAAAGAAATGGAGGAAGATAAAGACAAGCAAATTAGGGCCATCCGTGAAGAAATACGGGAAGATGCAGCCAAACAGCTTGTGGCCTTCAGAGAAGAAATAATTAAATCACTGAAAGAAATAAAAGAGACAGAGTTGAAGGAACTAAAAGAAAAAGAGGAAAATACAAGCAGACAGGTGAAGGAAGTAAACAAAACAACTCAAGACCTGAAGATAGAACTAGAAAAATTAAAGAAAACACAAATGGAGGAAATAATGGAGAGGAAAAAGTTAGGGAAGAAAACAGGAACTACAGAGGTAAGCATAACCAACAGAATACAAGAAATGGAAGAAAGAATCTCAGGTGTAGAAGATACAATGGAAGAAATCGATGTATCTGTCAAAGAAAATATTAAATCCAAAAAATTCCTGACACAGACTGTCCAAGAAATCCAAGACAATATGAAAAGACAAAACCTAAGAATAATAGGAATAGAGGAAAAAGAAGACTCCCTTCTCCAAGGCCCAGAAAATATTTTCAACAAAATCATTGAAGAAAATTTCCCCAAGTTAAAGGAGAAGCCAATAAGGATACATGAGGCCTACAGAACACCCAACAAATTTGAACAGAAAAGAAAATCCTCCCGTCACATAATAATCAAAACAGGAAGTATACAGAACAAAGAAAAAATACTAAAAGCTGCAAGGGAAAAAGGCCAAGTAACATATAATGGCAAACCCATTAGAATCACACCTGACTTTTCAACAGAAACTATGAAAGCCAGGAGGGCCTGGACAGATATCATGCAGACCCTAAGAGAACACAGATGTCAACCCAGGCTACCATACCCTGCAAAACTCTCAGTCCTCATAGACGGAGAAAACAAGATATTCAATGACAAAAACAAATTTCAACAATACCTACACACAAATCCAGCATTACAGAAGACACTGGAAGGGAAAATACAACCCAAGAAAATTAGCTTCTGTCAAGAAAACACAGGAAATAATTAACTTTACTACAGCAAAACAAAAAGCAACCAAGCACACAAACTTATGAACACAGCCAACATCAAAATCAAAGGATCTAACAGCCACTGGTCATTAATCTCTCTCAACATCAATGGACTCAACTCTCCAGTAAAAAGACACAGATTAACAGAATGGATACGTAAACAAAACCCAGCAATCTGTTGCATACAAGAAACACACCTAAGACACAAAGATAGACATTACCTGAGGGTAAAAGGTTGGAAGATGACTTTCCAAGCAAATGGACCCAAGAAACAAGCAGGAGTAGCCATTCTAATATCTGATAAAATAGACTTTCAACCAAAATTAATAAAAAGAGATGAGGAAGGACACTTCATACTCATCAAGGGAAAATTCCACCAGGAAGACATCACAATCCTGAACATCTATGCCCCAAATACAAGAGCACCCACATTTGTAAAAGAAACATTGATAAAATTTAAACCACATATAGATCCCCACACATTAATAGTGGGAGACTTCAACACCCCACTCTCAACAAAGGACAGGTCAACAAAACAGAAATTAAACAAAGAAACAATATCTCTGACAGAGGTCATGAATCAAATGGACCTCACAGACATCTACAGAACTTTACACCCAAACACAAAAGAATTTACCTTCTTCTCAGCACCTCATGGAACCTTCTCCAAAATAGACCATATAGTTGGTCACAAAGCAAGCCTCAACAGATAAAAGAAGACTGAAATAATCCCTTGTATCCTGTCTGATCACCATGGAATAAAGCTGGACTTCAACAACAACAGAAATAGCAAAAAGCCTACACACTCATGGAAACTGAACAACTTGTTACTAAATGACAGCTGGGTCAGGGAAGAAATAAAGAAAGAAATTAAAGCCTTTCTAGAACTCAATGAAAATGAAGACACAACATACCCTAACTTGTGGGACACAATGAAAGCAGTGCTAAGAGGAAAGTTCATAGCACTAAGTGCCTTCAAGAAGAAATTCGAGACAGCTCATTCAAGCAACTTAATGGCCCACTTAAAAACCCTAGAAAAAGAAGAAGCAGACACACCAAAAAGGAGTAGACGGCTGGAAATAATCAAACTCAGGGCTGAAATCAATCAATTAGAAACAAATAAAACAATTCAAAGAATCAATGAAACCAAGAGCTGGTTCTTTGAGAAAATCAACAAGATAGACAAACCCTTAGCCAAGCTAACTAAAAGGCAGAGAGACACCACCCAAATCAACAAAATCAGAAATGAAAAGGGGGACATAACTACAGACACTGAGGAAATCCAAACAATCATTAGGACTTACTTCAAAAGTCTATACTCAACAAAATTTGAAAACCTAAATGAAATGGACAATTTTCTTGATCGATTTGACTTACCAAAGCTGAATCAGGACCAGGTAAATCAATTAAATAGTCCTATATCCCCCAAAGAAATAGAAGCAGTCATCAAAAGTCTCCCATCCAAAAAAAGCCCAGGACCAGATGGCTTCAGCGCAGAATTCTACCAGACCTTCAAAGAAGAGCTAACTCCAATTCTCTTCAAACTATTCCACAAAATAGAAACAGAAGGAACATTACCAAACTCATTCTATGAAGCCACAATCACCTTGGTACCTAAACCTCACAAAGACTCAACAAAGAAAGAGAATTTCAGGCCAATCTCCCTTATGAACATTGATGCAAAAATACTTAACAAAATACTTGCAAACCGGATCCAAGAACACATCAAAGATATTATCCACAATGACCAAGTAGGCTTCATCCCAGGTATGCAGGGGTGGTTCAATATACGGAAATCCATCAATGTGATCCACCATATTAACAAACTGAAAGAAAAAAACCACATGATAATCTCCCTAGATGCTGAAAAAGCATTTGACAAAATCCAACATCCATTCATGTTTAAAGTACTGGAGAGATCAGGGATACAAGGCACATATCTAAACATAGTAAAGGCGATATACAGCAAGCCTATAGCCAACATCAAACTGAACGGAGAGAAACTTAAAGCAATCCCTCTGAAATCAGGGACAAGACAAGGCTGCCCACTGTCTCCATATCTCTTCAACATAGTGCTGGAAGTCCTTGCTAGAGCAATAAGACAGTCGAAGGAGATCAAGGGGATACAGATGGGAAAGGAAGAAGTCAAATTATCACTATTTGCAGATGATATGATAGTATATATGAGTGACCCCAAAAACTCTACCAGGGAACTCCTACAGCTGATAAACACCTTCAGCAAAGTGGCCGGATACAAAATTAACTCAAAAAAATCAGTAGCACTCCTGTATACAAAA
>NW_026588360.1:0-135 GCF_907164565.1 Psammomys obesus | reverse complement strand
AAAAGGGCTGAGAAAGAAATTAGAGAAACAACACCATTCACAATAGCCACAAATGACATAAAGTACCTTGGCGTAACCCTAACCAAGCAAGTCAAAGACTTGTATGAAAAAAATTTCAAGTCTCTGAAGAAAGAA
>NW_026588359.1:0-1092 GCF_907164565.1 Psammomys obesus | reverse complement strand
GGAGGTGTGAAAGTTCAGGGAGGTGTGAGCCTGGTAAGAGTTGTGAATGTTGTAAAAGTTGTGAGAGTTGTAGGAGGTGTGAATGTGCAGGGAGGTGTGAACATGTAGGATGGTGTGAGTATGGTATGAGGTATGAACTTACAGGGAGGTGTGAACATGTAGGGAGGTGTGAAAATGCAAAGAAGTGTGAATGTGCAGGGAGGTGTGAACATTCAGGGATGTGTGAGCATGCAGGGAAGTGTGAGCATGCAGAGAGGTGAGAACGTGCAAGGAGGTGTGGGTGTTGTAGGAGGTGTGAGTGTCCAGGGATGTTTGAGCATGCAGGGAGGTGTGAGCGTGCAGGGAGATGTGAGCATGGTAGGAGGTGTGAACATGCAAGGAGGTGTGAATGTGCAGGGATGTGTGAGCATGCAGGGAAGTGTGACCATGTAGGAAATTGTGATGAGGCATGGAGGTGTGAGCAGGCAAGTAGGCGTGAGCCTCGTAGGAGGTGTGAGAATGCAGGGTGGTATGAGCATGGTAGGATGTGTGAACTTAGAGGGAGCTGTGAGCATGGCATGAGGTGTGAACCTGCAGGGAGGTGTGAACATGTAGGGATAGGTGAACATGCAAGGAGGTGTGAAAATGCAGGGAGGTGTGAGCATGCAGGAAATGTGAGCATGAAGGAAGTGTGAGCATGCAAGGAGGTGTGTGCATGCAGGGAGCCTTGAGCATGGTAGGTGTGAGCGTCCAGGGAGGTGTGAGCCTTGTAGGAGAGAGTGTGCAGGGAGGTGTGAGCATGGTAGAAGGTGTGAACTTGAAGGGAGGTGTGAGCTTGTAGGGAGGTATGAACATGTAGGGACATGTGAGCCTGCAGGGAAGTCTGAACATGTAGAGAGGTGCGAACCTGCACAGAGGTGTGAATGTGCAGGGAGGTGTTAGCATGCAGGGAGGTGTGAGCCTGCAGGGAGCTGTGAGCATGGTAGAAGGTGTGAACGTGCAGGGATATGTGAGCATGCAGGGAGGTTTGAGCATGCAGGGAGATGTGAGCCTTGCAGGAGGTGTGAGCATCCAGGGAGGTGTGAGCATGCTAGAAGGTGTAAACTTGCATGG
>NW_026588358.1:0-5888 GCF_907164565.1 Psammomys obesus | reverse complement strand
CTTTTCTTTTCTAAGGGATGGCTTCCTAGAGTCCAAACAACATTTATTAAAGGTAATCTGATACTATAGAAACTATGCAAAAATGTACTATTTACTCATTGTCATATGGCGATGTATTAGAATTCCAATATATCCGTGGTAACCAATTCAGATTCCTATCATTTGATTTTATGCTATTTCCTTCAGGCCTTCTTCTTAGGTCTCTGGAGCAGATTTCAAATATGAAAGGCAGTAGAAAGCTAGTATTATAAGCACCCAGTTAATTCACAAAAGTATTGAGTGACGGGGTTTCATATCTAAAACATTTATTTCAGATTCCTAGATCTATCACTGCAATGGATTTCAACATGGTATGTCACCTCTTTACAAAGGCTGCTCTGGAGAAAACACTCATCCATACTGTTTAATGTGCAGCCACTTCTTATCCTGAGTGTCCTAGAACTGTGCACATGCTGGCCTGAGAGTAAAGTAGTAAATCATGCAAGTACAGCTGGGGAGGGAGCCAACAGTTCTGGGCTTCTGCTCTCTTCCCATGGCCCTCTCCTCCCACTGCCATAATGGAAGAAAAGTCAGAATGAGGAGTTCCAGCACCAATGTCTCCTCAGTTTCCCTCTATCATACACCACCTGCTATGTTTGAGTACCTGTTGCCAAGTACTTAATTTAAGAAAAATATGTCAGACTGACAGTCTTCCAGAGTTGTGTTATAAAAATGGAAAAAGTCAAGGTATTTATTCTACATTAGAGTTGTCATTACAAGTACATTATATGTAATGATTAGACAATAACTCATTGCATAATCCTGTGATTTAAGTTGTTTCATAACATTTTTTCTCTGTACTTTTTATAGCCAATGTATTTAAGAGCAACAAACATCGATACAGTGAATGATAGTCTGCAGAGGGTAGTAGCAATGATAGGAATGCCTGTAGGTTACTTTCAAACTACTCAAGGTAACATTGAGGTTTACTTTTGAGTTCCAGATATGTGCAGATGTGCATGTAAATAGATACAGAAGATACTTGATCATGACAAATTCATCAACCATAGTTTAAAATATCCTTCTGAATATGAAGACATCTAAGTTATTATAATAGGGACTTTGTTTTTTGAGGGATTTAGAGGGATTTTGTTTTTTGAAATGTTGCCTAAGGTTTATGTGAAACAAATCTCAGAGTTCGATGACATTGAGCTACACTTTTAGTTTCACTAGATAATAAACATTGACTGTAATAAATAATTGAGATTATTTGGCCTTATGCACATACCGGGTTTAAAGGATGCCCTGTCAGTAGGAGGTAATCAAAAAGCCAGCCAGTGAGGTCAGGTCAGAGATATTCCCTGTTTCCCTTACTGGGACACTGAGCAGCCATGGGCTTCATCTGTGCAGGGGTTGTAGGTTGTCTCCAGGAATGGTCCTTGGTGAAAGAAGGGGGAGAAAGAAAGACCTGGATGGAACAGGAGCTCCACAAGGATAACAAGTGAACCAAAAAGTCTGGACCCACCCAGGATCTTTTCTGAAACTGACACTCCAACCAAGGACATTCTTTTTAATTTAATTTATTTATTCAATTGATATGCAGGTCATAGCCCACTCTTATCTCTTGTTCCAGTCCTATCCACCCTCCTGCAACTCCACTTCTCCTTCTTCTTAGGAATTGGGTAGTCTCCTACACCTACACCCCAGCTCCTCTAGTATCCTAAAATCAATCTGTGGAACATTCTTGATTATTCAAAGTGTAAAGTAAAATTAACTGCTATGATTTCTACAATACTTATTTTGAGGGTTTTAATGTGTTGGGTAATACCCAGGGGTATAATCCATCCACACATCTGGTCTTTTGTTGTCCTTTTGTTTTTAAAGGCAAAGTGTATTGCTATTATGTCCAGGAAGGTAAGGGTCTGTCTCTCAGTCCTCACTGTCACTCTAATCCTCACTGTTACTATGATCAGTGCTTAAAATACATGCCCTTGCCAAAAATAAAAATAAAAATAAATCTGGCCTTATTTTTTTTGTTTTGTTTTGTTTTGTTTTTAGTTTATTACATCTCATTTCATCCTGATCCCAGCCCCTTTCCTCCTAGCCTTGCATTCATACCTCCTTCTTTGTATTCTCCCTTCTCATTTTTCTCAAAGGCGGGGGGAACCCTAAGAGCCATCAACCATCCATGCACCTCAAGTTCAAGTCCGCAGTCACTGATTTTTGAGACACAGTCCAAGAACAGAGTTGTGCAAAGGAAATTCTGAAAGACTGTGAAAAAAGCATCAATAAAAAAAAAAAAGGATAAAGTCTTGAAACCTCAGTTTTCTTGAAAGCACTGAATTGTTCTTGAATGTGTTTTGCACCACTCCCAGGTGTGGCAGATAGGAGGGAATTTGTGTCAACTTCTGTTATTCACAGGCCTCTAAGGAAAAACTTGTTTTAGCATCCTGCAGCTTGTCCTTGTGGTTGTAGACTCTACTCAGGAGACTCTGGTTCTCTGAATGAAATTGGCTACTGCATGCAACTTTTATCTACCTCATTTTCAGGGTTCACTCTCTGAGAGCCATGCCCACAACTAGAAATTTAAACAAGTGCTGTGTGTCCAGGACTCTAAATGTGTTTTGTACATCAAAGAGCATTAACCTGAACATTGTCAGAAAGAACATCAACAGGAGGAAGAAGAAGCCAACCCATTTTCCTGCTCCTGAGAAACCCTATCCTCATATTGTGAATGGAAATGGAAAGGGAGTCTTTACAAATGTGGCAGTCATCATGAGAGAGAAAACATTGTACAAAGCAGTGCTTGGCATGCCTAATAGAATTACTTAAAGTGTGCAAGCCCCAAGCCATATAAACATCTTAACTTTTTATATTCAAAGTCATTAATATAAATAAGGACAAGTAAAGAAAGCTTCTCAGGATGTAAGAATCTTGGTGATATAAAGGTGGAAACTGGCAGGCTTTAGAACTGTCCAAGGGGAGAACAGCAAAAGTCCCCAACCATAAACTCACAGCAGAGTGATGGGCCTATGTTCTCCAAACAAAGTGAAAAGCTTCCATTTTTCTTCCCAAATTTCACGAGTTCTCAGTTACACAAGCTTACCTTATCAGAGTATCCCAGAGAGAGTCCTAATGCTCTAGAGTGTACATTGTATTTTAAACTGAAGAAAACGGAGAAATAATATACAGAAGTGCATGCAAAATCGCACTGGCAGATTTGTTCACAGTCGTTACCATTGGCTTCATATTCATATTGTCTTCCCACAGGACATGAGATCACATATGACATTATTATGGGAAACATCAAAAATAACTTCAGTGGATGGCTGAAAAATTTCACAGCTTTTCCATCCCTGCCTGGGCTGTATGTGAATTTCTGCAACTAAAGTGATCAGGGAAGTTTCATCTAAAAACCCAGATATTCTTCAAGAGACCAAGAGCACAGCAGTTAGTTCATGCTTCCTTCAAGTGCCCTTTCTCAGTTCCCACATCTATTCTTCATAGGATATCAATGCTTACTGTAAATTGCTTGCTTGGAAAAAGGGCAATGTAGAAAACAAAAACATACAGCAGTATAGCCTAGGTCAGACTTAAGAGTACTTACTCTAGATTGTGCTGTCCAGACTCAGCTTGTTTTTAGGAGAACATTTCTTTTTTTTTTTTTTTTTTTTTTTTTTTTTTGGAGAAGACATGATAATTTAGATAATTATAAGACATCCTTGTTTGGCCCATATGGAAAGAAGGCTTCAGCTCCCCTGGAAAATCTAGCAGACTTTGGTGTCATAAACGAAATAGAGCAACCAGACAGCCGCTCTCACAGTGGGATGACACGCCCCTCAGATAATGCCACAGTGCCCACAAGTCCAGCTGCTCCTACTGTCAGTGACGGGATCATAGGTAAGTACAGAAGTTCTACTGTTGTAAGATTTTTATTTCACCACTTAACTTGTGGTGACAATACTAAAGTACAGACAAGGAATGATCACAATGTTGCTGCCAACATTATAAATATGGAATTATACATTTTAAACATATTCTGGTTAAAAAATATGGTCGTCAATGCAGTTCTGCAGGTCTCTAGAAGAGTGGGTCTCTGCATTCCTGATGGTGCTCCCCTTTATCCATTATCCCAGGTCCTCCCTGTCTGCCTGTTCTTCCTCCCATGGAAGGTCCAGGAGGTCCCCCAGGACAAAATCGTCTTCCTCCAAAAATATCATCTTGTTTCAAGCAATGGACACAAAAGAAGTCACCACTTTCTCCACTTCTGCCACATCGGAACATTCCTCCACATCCACTAGAGTCCATGAGTCTACCTTTTCTTACTTGCATTCCATCAGGCCCACAGTCACCATCCGGAGGTGGGAATGGTGTGGAAGGAAGCCATGGGTATTAGAGGTCTTGCATTGATTGCTTTCTGTTCTCCAGGCAAAGTTCTGGTTTCCAAAGCCCAGACTAGGACACCGCCAATCTCCAGCTCAGCACTGGTCCCTCTTGAGTCCGGGGACCCTTTCAGAGTGAAGCCTCCTCTGTCTCCTCCACTGCCTCCCATGTGGCCCATGGGGCCTTCTAGACTTCCTTGGCCACCAGGCTCTCCAGTGAAGTTTGTGTCATGTTTTGAAACAAAATTAAAAAACAAATGTATAGCATTCCCAAGTTCCCCAGTGATTTCAGTAGAGATCCAAACCCACCAACTAGTTGGAGGAAATGAGTCTATGGATGTGAGTCTCCTCTGGAAAATTCACAAAGAATCAATAAAATCACTTGTTTAAAAAAAAATGAGAAGAAAGCAAGGGGTATATTTAACTAGCACCTTTCAGGAATCAGGTGCACAGGACAGAAATCATGGTACAGTGCAGTAGTACAGCACAGAGAATAACGGTCCCATCCAGGACTCTACTTGGCTCTATTCAACTACCAAGCAATTGGCAACCTAAAAGACACGTTTTATTAAAATTCACGCTCAGTACAAAAAGAACAATGAATTATAATATTCACTCTTAACTACTATTAATGACTCTCTTTTCTAAACAGTTCCATTCAAATATATTGCTTTATGTGGTCAAAAAGGAAAGCCAAGAAGGATCACTATTCTGAACTATTTGTGTATGAAATAAGAAAATCATCTAAGTGTGATATTCCTGAGAATTATTTCTTTGCTACCTTGTTTAAGGCTGGTCAAATATTTTTGGTTGTGAGCCCAGACTTTGACTGCTGAGATGGGACGAGATTCTCCCCTATCAGGGAACTAGGGAAGGGTCATAGAAGAAGAAGAGGAGACCAGGGAGTGGGCTGCAGTAGGGAAAAATTTGAATAAATTGTAATAAATGAATAAATTTTTTAAAAGCCTGGTCAAAAATATAATTAGTTGCATCATGGGAAGAAACATAAACATTAAACAGAAACAGTCATTGTTGTGAGGATACTGAAACCTTTCCTAATTTTACTAAATATTAAATACATGCCTCTAATAATCTTACTCTTTTCATGGGTTCATACCTGTATGTAGTATCTACTAATTTTTTTTTGTCATTTCAAGATTCTGATATCAAAATTGTAAACAATGTAAAAGACAGGATCTTGTTACTGCACTGTTGATTTACAGGTTTCCCTCATAAAAATTCTCATTTAATATTTTCCAAAGATCTTTGAAGAGGATATTACTACATTGTATAAAGATATGCAAAAGAGTGTGGAGTACATCAAGAACTTCTCTGGTTTACAAACTGCTGTTGATAAGTCTTATGATAAGGCTGATGCCGATAACCAAAGTGAGAATAACTTTCCAAATGATAATGCTGAAGAATTAAAGCTTACATCTCTTCCTTCTCAGGAGGACTTTCCTACAGGTAACAGGAAGCTTTAAAGTAGTAATCAGATGAATGGAAGGATGACATCATCTCCTGATT
>NW_026588357.1:6565-6824 GCF_907164565.1 Psammomys obesus | reverse complement strand
GAAGAGGGGATGGCAAATGCAAGGGCCCTGCCTAGCTGGGGAGACTGCTCACATCCACACAGAACTACCAGTCTAGAGTCGTCAGCAGGCTGTGCAGTGTGAATACAGAGGCCCATTACAGGCAGCCGGAAGAAGCTGTGGCTCCTGTGGGGGCTGCAAGGGAGACTATGGCTCCTGTGGGGGCTGCAAGGGAGGCTATGGCTCCTGTGGGGGCTGCAAGGGAGGCTGTGGCTCCTGTGGAGGCTGCAAGGGAGGCTGT
>NW_026588357.1:0-6555 GCF_907164565.1 Psammomys obesus | reverse complement strand
GCTGCAAGGGAGGCTGTGGCTCCTGTGGAGGCTGCAAGGGAGGCTGTGGCTCCTGTGGGAGCTGCTGCCAGTCCAGCTGCTGCAAGCCCTGCTGTTCTTCAGGTTGTGGGTCTTCTTGCTGTCAGTCCAGCTGCTGTAAGCCCTGCTGTCAGTCCAGCTGCTGCAAGCCCTGCTGTTCTTCAGGCTGTGGGTCATCTTGCTGTCAGTCCAGCTGCTGCAAGCCCTGTTGCTCTTCAGGTTGTGGGTCATCTTGCTGTCAGTCCTGCTGTTGCAAGCCCTGCTGCTGTCAGTCCAGCTGCTGTATCCCTGCTGCTCTTCAGATTGTGGGTCATCTTGCTGTCAGTCCAGCTGCTGTAAGCCCTGCTGCTGTGTCCCTGTGTGCTGCCAGTGCAAGATCTGATGTAGTGGCCACAGGCTTCATGCGGTTTCCTTCAACTACAAATTGAGAGGCTGCTGGTTTCATTGTTCCCTGGCCACTTCCTGTTTCTGTGGTCTTCTGGCATTTTCCTCTGCAACTCCACAAGCCACCTCTCCGTTTCATTCCCATGGAGGAAGCATACATTCCAAACCTCAGACATGCCTCCGCTCTTTGCTAGTCTCTACTTTTGTCCTGGTTTGCCTCCCCAACTCTGCTAATGAACATAACCACATTCCTGTGCTTTGTTAAGAATGTCAGGGGAACCACCCCCTGCCCTCAACCACACTTATTTTTCTTGCTTCTCTGTCAACTCTGCCCAGCAGAGCTTCCTTCCTGGGGCAGTGGGGGAGGTTCCCATCCTTGCCTGTTAAAATCAAATTATATCACAATTTAATAAAAGTCTCTTTGTTCACTTCAGACAGTTCTATCCATGGCATGTGTTCTAGTTTCTTTTATGCTACTGTGATAAAAACACTCTGACCCAAAAGGAACTTAGGAAAGGGTTTATTTGGCTTACACTTCTAGGTCACAGGCCATCATTTAAAGAAGTGCAGAAACTCAAGCAGGAACTTGAAGCAGAAACCTTGGAGGAATGCTGCTTGCTGGCTTGCTCACAGTATCATGCTCAGCAGCTTCTCTACACAGCCCAGGACAGCTTGCCTAGGGAATAGTACTACTCATAAAGGGTTGGGCCCTCATACAACCATTTAATAAGCATGCAATCCCTGACAGACATGCTCACAGGCCAGTCTTGTCTGGTCAACCCTTCAGCTAAGACTCCCTTCTCAGGGGACTTCTAGGCTGTGTCAGGTTGACAGTTAAAGCTGACTATGACAATGTGATTCTTTCTCGGCCCCCTTTCTTTGCATCATAGCAGATTTCAGTGTTTGATTCACTCCAGGAAATTGATACCCAGTCAACAGGTGTACAACACACACCACCCACCTGTGTCCTCAGCCCAGAGACATCTAAATGCCCTCAAATAGTCCTAGTAAGGTAATTGAGGTGACATTTTGGAAGGGGGAGCTGGGATAGGGGTGCTGGCCCTGACCCAGAGCCCTAAGATTTAAGCTATGGTTGCCTTGATCCAGTAGATGGACCAGGGGCCTCTTTGTTCTCTCACTGGCCTCAATTTCCCCAACTATAAACGGGGAGCTAGTGAGGATAAGTCAGAGTTCTTGCATTTTTATACAGCCTCTGTGCTGCAGGAAGAAGTCCATAGGATTCCTTTACAGACCACTACCACGCAGATTTGCTTCCTGGGGCTGACAGGCACTTGGGACTACCAAGGTTCAGGCTCTTTGTCACATCAAGGACCCCATAAAGCTATAGGTGAGTTAAGCTGATCATCAGGACACATAGCAATGACTCTTAAGTGTGAATCGAATTTAAGATGCCCATCAAATGTCCTCACCTCTTCCAAATAATCAGACCCTAACCTAGATGCTGCCATGAAGGTTACCTACATTTTAGGTCCTTTATTGATGGGTTCCGTGCTGCTTAGCCACAGAGGAAGAGGATCTAGGCAGTCCTGATGAGACTTGCTAAGCTAGGGGCAGATGGCAGAGGAGGAGAACTCCCCCTTTCAGTGGACTAGGGGAAGGGGATAGGAGGGATAAAGGAGGGAGGGTGGGACCAGGAGGAAATGAGGGAGGAGGCTACAATCGAGATATAAAATGAATAAATTGTTAAAAAAAAAAAAACTGGAGTCACTAAGTTAAAAAATAAATAAATAAAAATGACTGAGCCATAAGACCAGATAAACAGCATGATCAAAAGCAACTTGGGGAGGAAAGGGTTTATTTCATCTTACATCTTACAGTACATCATAAAGGGAAGTCAGAATAGGCTTTGGAGGCAGGAACCTGAAGGCAGGAACTGAAGCAGAGGCATGGAAGAATGCTACTTATTGTCTTGCTCATCATGGCTTGCTCAGACTGCTTTTTTTATGAAACCCAGGACCACCTGTCTAGGGGAGGCCCACATCAATTACCAAGAAAGAAAATGCTCCAAAGACATACACACAGACCAGTTTGAAGAAGTCAATTCTTCAGATGAGATTCCCTTTTCCCAGGTGTGTCAAGCTGACAGATGAAGGTAACTATGACATTATCCAAATGGGAAAAAATGTATTCTTTAAACATATAAAACTATAGAAAAGTCCAGTATATATAATATGAAAAAAATATTCAGTAGCATTTATCATCAGGGAATTTAAAACCATGAGACCCAATTGATACCTTTCAGAATTAGGAGGTTAAGAAAAATCACAGTGCCAAATACTAACAAGGATACGAGGCCACTGAAGCTCCATTCTCTCTAGCTACTAGAGGGGTACAATCTGCTGGAACACTGGAATTACACAGGCTATTCCATTACACTTACAGTTACTAACAGAAATGAGAGGAGAGCATGTATCCACAGAGCAAATCTATATAGTAGTTTTAGGAATTTTAAAAAGCGGAAACAACCTAAGTGTCAGCCAAGAGGTGAAGGAAGAAATGCAGTCCATGGTAGAATATTAGTCAGCAGTACAAAGAAAGAAATCATGTTGTCTCAGAAGGGTTGAACTGAAGAAATGGATCTGGCATGAAAGAACAGAGAAGGTGTGAGAAGGTTTGAGGTTCTGTAATAACCAGAAAAAATCTACAAAGCCAAGTGTTATAGGGTATTTGATACACAGAAATCCTAATTGCTAGCAAAATATAAAAGCCTAAATAGATAACGTGTTTGTCAGATGCAGTTAGGTGTGTCCTGAAGAGATGCAGCTTAGGTGTGCCTCTGAAAGCCTCCGTACATAAGAATGCTTAAAAAATGGAAAGTTCCTGCCTATTTGAAGGCAGGTTTCTTGGGAGAGGTCTTGTGGTCTTACTCTTTGACCCCAGACAAAGTCAGCTGGGTGGCCTCGAGCTACCGCACTGTGAAGGTGAAATGGGCTAATTATTGGTTGGACAGTCCCTCAATATTTCTTCCCTCTTTATCCCTGCACTTCTTGTAGGCAGGGTAATTTCTGGATCAAAGATTTTGTTGGTGAGTTGTTTTCCCCTCCTTCCACCTAGTCCTGCCTGTCTAGAGGTGATCACTTCAGTCTTCATATGCCCTCCTATTAGGAGTCTCAGCTAGAGTCACACCCATGTCCTCCGAGGAGCCTATCCTGTCTCAGGTCCATAGCTTGACAAAGAAATGTCCCCTCTCAGCTTCCCTTCTTATTTCCAGCCTTCTCACCTCCCACCCCCATTCTTCCACATCTGATCCCCACCCTTGTTACCCTTCCCATTCCATCTCCTGCCCAGTTCCCTTTCTTTTTCCACTTCTGCTGTGTGTTCTATTTCCCCTTCTGAGTGATACTCTGGCACCCTCCTTGTTACTTCGTTTCTTTGGGTCTGTGGATTGTAGCATGGTTATCCCGTACTATAGGTCTAATAGCCACTTATAAGTGAGTACACACTATGTGGGTCTTTCTAGGTCAGGTTACCTCACTTAGGATAATCTATGCTGACACTTGCAACCAAGCATGGAGCAGAGCTCTGGGGATCCTGTGGAAGTGTTGGGGGAAAGATGGAAGGACCTAGAGGGGACAGGAACCTCACAAGAAGACCAACAGAGACAACTAACTCAGTCCCATGGGGGGCTTACAGAGACTTGAGACATCCACTAAGGAGCATACATGGTCTGGAGCTAGGCCCCTGAACATATGTGCACCCAATTGGTGGCTTGGTCTTCTTATGGGGCGCCTGGCAAGTGGATGGGTGGGGGTGGGGGAAGGAATGGGGAGCTGTTTTTAACATGGACTCTATTGCTGCTTTTAGATCACCTCCACCTAGCAGCACTGCCTTGCCCGACCTCAGGGGATGAGGATACCCTCAGTCCCAATAAGACTTAATGTTCTGGGGAGGGCTGATATGGGTGGAGAGGGCTCCCCTTTCCTTGGGGGGAAAGGGAGAGAGGAAGAGAAAAAAAGTGGAAGGGGGTTAGGAGGAGAGGCGAGAGGTACCCTTGGGGTGTAAAGTAAATAAACTGACAAAAAAGAGTGAAACTATTTGGCCCCTGCTGACCAGGCCTGGAGTGCCCACACCATGATGGTGACATGGTTCAGCCTGCCAACACTGTAGGAGAAGAGCTAGAGCCTTAATTTATAAGCAATGGACCTTTGACGGAGTTCTCTCTCTCTCTCTCTCTCTCTCTCTCTCTCTCTGTGTGTGTGTGTGTGTGTGTGTGTGTGTGTGTGTGTGTGTGTGTGTCTTGTTCATGCTTGTGACTGCCCATGATCTCCTTACTAGGGAACCTCCATGGAGTCTGTGCTGCCCATGGGCTATATCTGAGCAAGGGGTCTAGGTCCTCTCTATGCATGGCCCTTGGTTGATTCACCAGTCTCTGCAGGCCCCACTGGGCACCAATTTTTTTACACTGTTGGTCTCTTTGTGGAGCTCCTGTCCCCTCCAGGTCTTTCTATCTCCCCCTCCTTCCATAAGATTCACTGCCCTCTGCCCAAAGTACATTTACACAATGGAATACTACTCAGCAATTAAAAACAAGGAAATCATGAAATTTGCAGGCAAATGGATGGAACTAGGAAGATCATCCTAAGTGAAGTAACCCAGAAGCAGAAAGACACAAATGGTATGTACTCACTGATAGGTGGATATTAGCCATATAATATAGGATAGACATACTAAGATCTATATAGTCCTAAAGAAACTAAACACCAGGGAGGACCCTAGGAAAGATACTTAATCTTCATTCAGAGAGGCAAACGGGATGGACAACGGAAGTGGGAGAAGACATGGAATAGGACAGGAGTCTTCCACAGAAGGCCTCCAAAAAGAGAGATTTCTAAAGAACTGGTAGTTTAGTTGTAGAACCAGGCTTGTAAACAGATATTTTGTATATAGTTCAGAAAATAAGGTTACCTCTCTAAGCTAGCAGGCTTTTACCTCAGTTTATGCCTCCTGTGTCTTTATTGGTATAAATAATGGATAATTTAAACAGTTCTAGCCAAGGAGAGTGAGTGATGGTGACAAGAGAGGTATTGACAAACTGCACCGATGTAGGCAGAGCACGTCCAGTGATGGTGCACAGAAGCAGCTGTCAGAATCAGACACTGTGCAAGTCAAATGGAACAGATATCAGAAATCACACATAAAAGCCAGTGGCAGGAAAAAATGGATAGCTAGATGGCTGGTAGGTGGCAGATGCATGCATATGATAGAAAGATAGGTAAATAGATAAATACCTAGATAGACAGATAGATAATAGATAGATAGATAGATAGATAGATAGATAGATAGATAGATAGATAGATAGATGAACAGATGATAAATGATAGCCACTCCACATTATTAGATACTCATTATAGCAGTATTTCATCTCCAAATAGCAAACTCTCTATTACTATCTAAAGAATTATGGTACAACTTGTCTCAGAAATATACCAACAACAACAGTTGTAGGGGTTCATCTAGGAGTCAAAGACTGGCATTGGGTTATCAGTGGTCCCTCTGGCAGCTCTGAAGGAAAGTCCATTCCTTGTCTCTTTCAGTTCCTCATAGCTGCCAATGATCCTTGGTATGGGATTTCCATCACTTGGATCTTCGAGTCTCTCTTTATCTACACATCTTTTCCTTCCACTGGTGTCCAATCTCTTTCTACTAAGAATGCACCTGAGTGGACCATCCAGACAACCCAAGATCACCCTCTGTTTACAGAGATCTATAAAGGTTGTAATACCAAACAAGATCTTTTACAAGTGCCATAATGAGGGTGTCATGTCTGGGGCCATTAATGAGTCTGACAAGTGAACCTAGGAAGAAAATTCCAAACAGAATTGGTATACAAGCACCTGCCCATGATAGTCACCCCCAAGTCACAAGCAGTCAGCAAATGGCAGGTGACCACCATCCAGAAGCATCTAGGAAGCAGAGACCAAAGTTAACATGAACAGGGAAGAGACCAAATTTGGAAACCTGAGAAAAATCCCCAGTGCATGCAGTTAGCAGAAAACCAGGGAAATGACACAACAAACAAAACCACAACATCAAGGAAATAGCCTGAAGACACAACACAGGGAAGTGACCACGAGCCCAGCAATACCCTGGGCAGGGATATAAAGGCCCAGGCTCAGGAGGCTCCACACTGCA
>NW_026588356.1:0-4885 GCF_907164565.1 Psammomys obesus | reverse complement strand
TCATGAAATACATAATGGCAGTGAAAATGAATGCTGACCACTTATTAATAAGGTATTAAATCAAAGCGTTTTCCTGATACTCTTAAATAATTTAAGTGCATGAATTGATCTTTGGAAACTGAGGCTAACACACATGTAACTGCAAGCACACAGAAGCCGACTAGAATATTGCAACCTCACACTTACTAGACAGCTTTCCTGAGATGCAGCAGCAGGGGGAGTGTTACTGCAGACATTGTGGGGAAGCAATCATACCCAGAGCTTGACCACAGTATGCATGACTTGGGAAAGATAGGAAAACGTTTACTAGAAATGTGTGTGTGTGTGTGTGTGTGTGTGTGTGTGTGTGTGTGTGTGTGTTTAAGAGCAAGAGGGATGGAGATCTCATCCTGTAGTTCAGACTGACTTTAGTCAAACACAGAATGCTTCTGCCTAAGCATTCAAAGTGCTGAGATCACAGACATGTGCCAACATACCTGCCTTCATTCTTCCTTGGATTCTCTTCCAAGTATTGGTAAATGACATTCCAGCAAAGTAAAAATGGACCTGCGATATTATCACCTAAACTTAAATTTACTTGGCATTTTTTTGCCAATGCTTATTTTTTTAATGGATTTATATTTATTTTATGTGCTTTATGTGCTTTGCCCTCATGTATGTCTGTGTAAGGGTGCCACACATTGGAGTTACAGAGAGTTGAGAGCTGTCATGTGGGTGCTGAGAATTGAACCCAGCTCCTTTGGGAGAACAGTCAGTGCTCTTAACTGCAGAGCCATCTCTCCAGCCCCATCAAGGCATCTCTTAATGAGCAATTTTATTTTGTAACTATTGAAGAAAATCTTGGGGATTTTAACTTTAAATAATTTTATAATATTTGAGAATTTAAATTATTTTTGTCACTGATAACGAAAAACTTACTCAGTGTTATAATGGTAGCAATATCTTAAAGTTCAATTTAGAAAACTTGAAATATTAAAACTTGATTTGTTTTAATTGTAACACTCATATACCTACTGATTATTATCCAATTTACATTTTTGTGAGGATATCTTTACACAGATTCAATAAATATGTCAAGTGAGATTTTCAAGTACTTTTTAAATACCCAGAAAAGATTTACTTTGTTAAAAACCATTTCAATAGGTTAAGCAAAGCTATCTAAATTTTTTAAAAGTCATCGTATTTAAAAATGTCTTATGTTTTATTAGGGCATAAGTTGAAACTTCTCTGAGAATTCTCAAGTATATATAGACTTGATGGAATAAAAAATCACCACTAAACACTAAGTTCCATAGTATATGTTGTATATTTTTAGCTTAACTGCCATGTAGTTAAACACATAGAGCCAGTTAACTTGAGAAAACTAGTAAAATGAGAAAATATTTTTAAAAACTTAAATGTATCTTAATTATACACTGACTCCTGCAAAGCAACACATGTCTGTTCTTGGTTTCTCTAAGGCAATTCAGGTGTTTTGTTATAGAGATGAAATACTATCACAGAAGGCAATGGTTAGGTAGAATCATATTCTCAGAATTATTGGAGTACACACTCAGGAGAATCCATAGTCAGGTTTACCTGTTCAAATACTTCATCTGGAACTAGTTTTTACATATATATCAGTGTAATTCATTGCATAAAGATGGGTTTCATATTTTCATTCAATATACAATACCCATCGGTCATCTTTACCCAATTAGCCTGTCTTGTATCTCTCCAGCCCTTGCTAGGCCCCACCCTCTTTCCAGTAGCCCCCCTTCTACTGTCACATACATTATAATGAGAGACCACATTAAGTGAAGAAATCTATGTTCTTGAATAAATCGTTACACTGACATCTTTATGTCCACAAGCATCTGTTACCTGTTTATTATACAGTATAGCTCAAAAGTAATATTCTAAGCAGAGAATTTTCTAAACATTTATTACAGAAAACCCTGTTTCATTTTATCACCTACTTCCAGCTCTCACTGGAAGAGTAGTAGTAATGAAGAGAAAAAGAAACACTCACCAGGCTGGGCCATTGACAAACACTGTGTAGAGTGAGGCTTTAAAAAGCAGTTGAAAGGAATAGGCATCATCAGATGATTTCCCTCTAGGCCTGTAATAATCATGTTATCCAGAGAAAGCAACTCTGACTTTGATATTACAAGTACTACCATCATATGGAAAAGTGAACTTCCCTAAGTCCAGGAGAACAGTAGAGTAGAAACAGCTGAGCTCAGAATTTCCCATGTGTGAGTTATTCTCCACAGGCCTTACCTGTCTGTGTGGATTAACTGATCCCAATCCTGTGAACAAAATAAGACTAATTCCATTTAAAAGAAGTAGAAAAACATTTTAGATTCCCCAAAGTATCCTTCCTGTTTCTAAATCATTTGTCGTGTTCTCCATACTTACTTGACAGTGATTGCAAGGTCTCACAAAGAAATTAACAGCTCTTTGGCTAAAATTAAGGTAATGTCCCCTTCTCCAAAGACACGTGAGGAAAGTACCCTTTCTTGCAGAGCACACAGACATGAAGTAATGTAACTATATCATCATCAGAAATCAGGCTATGGTGCTGGGGATGGAGATCAGTTGGTAGAGTGCATCCCTAGAAAATAATTATGTATGTGGGACACCATGAGAAAAAAAAAAAAAAAAAACAAAACAAAACTTTCAAGTTATAGGCACAGGTAGGGAAAAATAATCCCAAGTCAAAGGGAAATACAACACTTTCAATAAGATCAGAAACGAAAACTGCTCAAAACTAAGGAAAGACAGACCCATACAAATACAAGAAGAACACAGAATACAAAAGATACAAGAGCAAAACAAAACTTTTCATGTATCCAGAGAGGATCTCTGAAATACTTTACTCAGGAGGGTATCAAAGCAGATGCTGAGACTCATAGCCAAACTTTGGGCAGAGTACAGGATGTCTTATATTTTCCTTTTAATCCCTGGTGTGGGGATATGGTGCTGATTCAGATTGCCCACAGCAGCTGTTATTTGCCTCCTGCTCCAGCAGGGACATGATTTTTTCATCTGAAGCAAGCTTTTGTGAGTGTGTGACTTTGGAATGATATAAAAGTGCAAGAGTCTGATGGGATGGGTGTTGGGCTGGTTGGTGGTAGTGTGCTCTTGGTAGCTGTTGGTTGCAGTTTGTCAAGTAGCCATGTGTGAAGAAATAAAAAAAAAAAGAAAGAAATTGTATATACCGAAATCAAAGATCAAACTTGCCCCAAGGCATTCTAACAATATTATCACCTCCTTTTTTTCTCTATCCTTTTTCTCTCCTACCTAGTATTAGGGGTTTGAAAGGGTAGAGGAAGAGAGTAGAGGAAGGTGAAAGGGAAAAGAACCCACAAACTAGACAGAAGTCTAGCTACACAATATCCAATGGCTTTTTTTTAACCCAAAGGTCCAAAGTGATTCCGCAATCTTCCCCAAAGCACAAAGCACATGTGTCTCAAAGAAATACCTGATTATCCTGGTACCAGCTTGACTTACTTAGGGCTACTATCAATGTGATGCATACTATGCACAAAAGTAAGTTTAGGAGGAAAACATTGATTTGGCTTACATTTCCACCTTTTAGTCCATCTCTGGAAGAATTCAGGACAGAAACTCTAGCAGGGCAGCAACCTGGATTACTGGCTTGTGCCATGTGGCTTGTTCAACCTATTTTTTTTTTTTTATAATCCAGAACAACTAGCCCAGGGATGGCACCACTCAAATGGAGTTGGACACTCTCCTATCAAAGACTAATAAAAAAAATACTAAAAAAAAAAAAGGCTACCCTACAGCTAGATCTTATGGAGACATTTTCTTAATTGAGGTTTCCTTCTGTCAGATGACATTAGCTTGTGTAAAGTTGACATTAAACTACCAAGAACATGGATCTAGTTTCATTTTCTGAGTAGATATGTATTAATTCCATGTTAATTTTGGGTGTAGGGGCTAATTAGGCCATGCCTACTTGTAGCTTCCTCTTTTTCTTGCCTACTATAAGAGAAATGGCAAGTCCCCTATTGAGAGTCTGCCTATGACTCTGTAAATCTATAACAGGATTTACAGTTATCTAGACTTCAGAAAGTAAATATTAGAGGCAAGACCAGAGGCTGTTCTTTTACATCCATCTACAGTCCTCTCTATTTCCATTCTTATAGCTGATTGTGGTATCCCTGCTGCAAACAGAGAGAGATGGAAAAAGACACCAGACACAGACACACAGACACACAGACACACAGACACACACATACACACAGAGAAATAGAGAGAGAGAAGAGGGGAGGAAGAGAGAGAGAGGAAGAAAATAGGTAGGAGGGGTAGTAAAGAAGGGAGAAAGAGGGGAGAGGGAGATAGATAGATGATAGATAGATAGATAGATAGATAGATAGATAGATAGATAGATAGATAAATAAAGAACTTTCTAAGGCTTTCTAAGACCTCAAGTTCCAGGAGAAAGGCAAATATCCTAATTATCACTTCTAGAAGTTTAGAGGCCACCTAGGACATACCTCCTGTTGGATATTGAAATCACCTACTATAATGGGTTGATGTTAATTTGTGTCTTTTAATCCAGTTGTAAAATTTATTTGATATGAAATTCGGTGTTCCTGAGTTTGATACAGATTATTTTAGGGTGGTAATATCTTCTGGGCCAACTCTTTTCTTGATTAGAATGAAGTTTGCCTCTTTATCTCTTCCGATTAAGTTTAGTTCAAAGTCTGTTTTGTCAGATGTTAGTATAGGGACACCTGCCTTCATCCTTGTTCCATTGTAGTACTTTTGTGTATTCTTTTACTCTGTGGTGCCTATCTTAAAAATTAACATGTATTTCTTGAAGGGAGAAGATAAAGAGAATTTATTTCTTGATCCATTCAGTTAGTCTGCAACT
>NW_026588355.1:9570-12788 GCF_907164565.1 Psammomys obesus | reverse complement strand
GCCACAGAGGAGAGCTTTGCAGCCAGTCCTGAAGATACCTGATAAAACAGGATCGGATGAATGGGGAGGAGGTCCCCCCTATTAGTGGACTTGGCAAGGGGCACGGTGGAGATGAGGGAGGGAGGGAGGGACTGGGAGGGAATGAGGGATCGGGACACGGCTGGGATACAGAGTTAATAAAATGTAACTGATAAGAAAAAAATAAAATTAAATAAAAAATACATGAAAAAAATAAAAAAAAAGAGAGGAAACCTTATTTGTCTTAGGAGTTCAGAAGCCTGCACCTCCTAACAAGGAAGATAGGACAGAGTTGCTCAGTCCTTGGAAGTGGAGCATGTAGAAAGACCTTGTTGTTTGGTGACATATTAGGGGCAAAGAGAAAGAAGAACCAGAGCTATATATAGCATTCAAGGCCAATTACTAGTGACCAATTCTCCCATAAGGAGTCACTCCCAAAGAATCAAAGAGCTTCAGTATACTGTTCCATGCTGGACAAGAGGTGTTCAAAACATGGACAGGAGTCGTTTCATATTCAGAGCATAATGCCACAATATTTCCAGAAAATCTTCACCACACACTCTGCCCACTTATTTTTTACTTAATAGCCATTTCAGTTATTGGATATTGTGCTGTGTTAGTACTCTGTTGGGCATCTAATATTTCTTACTTATGAATTTCTCCAGTGTATAAGAAAGTGATCCTGGAAATAGCGTTTAATAGTTTCTATAGGATCATTTTTTTAAGTAAAATGACTGAAACTATGAAATTAATAAGTAAAGGAAACATTATATTAATGTGGTTAATTCTCACAGTAAGTTATTGCTACTTTCTTAATATGTTGGTATATGTTACGTGTGTGCCTATTTTGCACATGATAAAGCATATGGCAGGATGCAATGGGTTGGGGAATGTATCCTTTGTGTAAAGAATAAATTACTATATTGCTTTTGTGCTGCATTTTATCAGTTCTTCTGTTCTGGAACGATGTATATGACCCTGAAACCTTTTTTATATTTTTTTCCAGCTAGCAGTAAGCTTAGTCAATAGAAAATACTAGGGAACAGTGCAAAGGTGATTGTTTGCAGTTCTTGTGTGCTTGCAGTGTGTGGCTCCTGCAGAATAAACAGCTTTCTTCAGAGGCTGGCTCCCAAGCATCCCGTCTTCAGTACCAAGCTCCAACTGTGCATGGAAGCCTGAAGGACTAAGCCAGCAGTTGTTCTTGGCATCTAATCCAGCCTAGATTGCATTTGTGAAGGTGTGCCCATGCTTTGTGCAATGCTAACATTTTCTCTGTGCCAGCGCCTGGTGTTTGTATGATCAGCATGTTAAAGTCGGCAGTTCTCACCCACAGCTTTCCTGAGGTCTATAATGAAGGGTCTCTGACGAGACTTTACCTGATATAAGCTTTTTTCACATCTTAATGATTAAGATTTCCAAGTCTCAATGAGACAAATGCCAAGTCCCCTTAACACACCACCAGTGGCTTGAGATACAGTGATCTCGGCAGACTTCTATCCACTGAAACACTTCTTTTTACAAGCAGTCTTGTTATTAAAATTTCTTTGTCCCATTTTCATCAATTCCTGGTTATTACAATGTTGTAGTAACACACACACACATACAATCTTCACATCAGACCCAAACTAATGCATGAGTTTCTATTTTGGTTGTTAGAAGGTGTTTAAATTTAAAACACAAAGTTTGGGTTTATTTGTTTGTTTGATGTTTTTTATTTGTGTGTTAGGCTCTACTCATATATAACTTTCTCTTTCTTTTATTGAAGATAGATGTTTTCATACGCTACATTCAGATTATGTCCCTCAGCTCCCCTGAGATTACCCCCACTTTCTCTCACCCTTTCTGCTTCAAATTAGAAATAAGTATCACCATAATATTAATAAAAGAAAAGAAGAGAAAAGAAATGCAAATAAACTGGAAAAGACTAAATAAAAAGAAGAAAATGACCCACCCCCCAAAAAAGGATGAGCTTCTGTGATACACATATTTGTAGCTTATCATAGTTTTATTTAGAATTAATGATAAATATTTCCATATTAAATATTATTAATTATATTATCCATAACATATATATTATATAATATCTGAATATTTATTGACTAATTATAGGTATCCATACTATTAAGTGTTTTTTATTTTTTTCACTCAAAACAATTTTACATTTAATAGCATTAAAATGATAATACACAGATAATGTATGTATAAGACATTGCATATATCTTCTTTACTAATGTGGTGACATTTATTTATTTATTTGTTTGTTTGTTTGTTTCAATTTACTCCCTTTGTATCCCAGCTGTAGAGCTCTCCCTTTTCTCTTCCTAGTCTCACCCACCCTCTATCTTCTCCCCTATGACCCTTAACTAGTCCACTGATAGGGGATTCTGACCCTAGCCTTTCAGGTCTGCTGGCTGTATCATCTTCTTCTGTGGCCTGGCAAGGCTGCATCCCTCATGTGGAAGTGATCAAAGAGTTGGCCACTAAGTACATGTCAAAGACAGGCTCTTCTCCCATTACTAGGGAACACACTTGGAAACTGAGCAGCTCAACTATGTTTATAGAAGCTTTATTCATGATAGCCAGAATCTGGAAACAACCTAGATCTCCCTCAACTTAAGAATGGATACAGAATTTGTGGTACATTTACACAACGAAATACTACTCAGGAATTAAAAACATGGAAATCATGAAATTCACAGGGAAATGGTGGGAACTAGGAAAGATGATCCTGAGTGAGATATCCCAGAGCAGAAAGATACACATGGTATATATTCACTTATAAGTGGATATTAAGCATATAATATAGGATACACCTTTTAAAATCTATAGTCCTAAAAGTGCTAAGCAACAAAGAGGACCCTAGGGAAGAGGCTGAAACCTCATTCAGAAGCACAAACAGGATAGACATTGAAAGTAGGAAAATACAAGGTATAGGATAGGTGCCTTCCACAGAGGGCCTGTGAAAGGCTCTAACCATCAGTGAATTGAAGGAGATACTGAGACCTATAACCAAACTTTGGGCCCAGTGCAGGAAACCTTATGGCAGAAGAGGGAGATAGAAAACTATGAAGGGTGGGTAGGACTAGGTTGAGATGAAGGAGGGGCTACAGAGGAGATACAAGGTCAATAAATTTTAAGAAAGAAAGAGAGAAAGAAAGAAAGAAAGAAAGAAAGAAAGAAAGAAAGAAAGAAAGAAAGAA
>NW_026588355.1:2840-9560 GCF_907164565.1 Psammomys obesus | reverse complement strand
GAAAGAAAGAAAGAAAGAAAGAAAGAAAGAAAGAAAGAAAGAAAGAACATAGAAAGACCTGCAGATGACAGGAGCTACGTAAAGAGACCAACAGAACCCGAAAACCTGGGGCCAGGAAGACCTGCAGAGACTGATTCTCCAACCATGGGCCAGGCATGAAGAGTACATAGATGCCTGCAACCCCACCCCGCTCAGAGGAAGCCTACAGGTTTCTCAGTGTTTTTGATTTTTAAGATGAGCATTAGAGCTTTTTTTTTTAATTTAATTTATTTTTTTATCATTAGTTACATTTTATTAACTCTGTAACCCAGCTGTATCCTGCTCCCTCATTCCCTCCCAACCCGACACTCCCTCCCTCATCTCCTCCCTGCTCCTTTCCAAGCCCACTTATTGGGGAGGACCTCCTCCCCTTTCATCTGACCCTGTTTTATCAGGTATCTTCAGGACTGGCTGCAAAGTCCTCCTCTGTGGCCTAGCAGGGCTGCTCCTTCCTTGGGTGATGGGGAGGTCAAAGAGCCTGCCATTGAGTTCCTGTTCCCCTTACTGTGGGAAACCAATAGGTTACTGAGCTACCACGGGCTACATCCGAGCAGAGGTTCTAGGTTTTTTCCATACATGGTCCTTGTTGGAGTGTCAGTCTCAGAAAAGACCCCTGTGTCCAGATACATTTGGTCCTTGTGGAGCTCCTATTCTTTCCATATCATATTAACTCCCCCTTCTTTCAAATGATTCCCTTCACTCTGCCGAGGGTTTGGTTATGCGTCTTAGTATCTGCTGTGATACACTCATAAGTAGAGCCTTTCGGGGGCGCTCTGTGGTAGGCTCCTGTCCTACGTACGTCCAATGCACATCCCATTTGTCTTTCTAAATGAGGGTTGATCATCTTACCCCATGTCTGCTTTCTTGTTTATCTTCTTTAGGTGTATAGATTTCATTATGTTTATCATATCTCATAAGTCTATATAAGCGAGTATATACCATGTTAACTCAACTTTTGTTTATATATTTCTTAAGTATCTTCTTATAAGATAGTAAGAGTATTACATATTGTTTCCAACAGTTCATCTATATTTAGTTTTTGGTTTCTTTTCTATATTTGTTATTTTTAAACCATGTCTCTGTTTCTTCCTTTACAGATTCCTATTATATGACTTTGACTGTAACTGGAGCTTTGCTGCTATTTGCTTTAAGCCTCAGCTTCTCCAAGATACCTGGGACTTATCATGGTCTTTATTTCTACATGAAGTTTATAAATCAGCAGACCCATCAATCAGAAATTAACTTTTTTATTCCTCAATATCCCATGACCTCCTAAATGGCTATATTCAAGTTTTGAAAAAGACACAGAAAACTCCAATGGCTAATTTAACGCTGTAGTCTTCCATGAGAAATATGACAATGGATGAAGAAAATTCTACATGCATACCCTTCAAATGTCTTCCAAACACAACTTTCCTTATGCTTCCACCATGAATAAGTGAATGTCTGATCTATAGATAGATAGATAGATAGATAGATAGATAGATAGATAGATAGATAGATAATAATTGCATGAAACAACCTGGGATTAGGCAAAAAATCTTTCTTTTATAATTATAGACATCTGTGAGTGTACACACATACACCAAAAACATAGAAAATATTATAGTACATCATAATATTTTGCCACCTAATAAAAATTAGTAATATCTGATGTAAACAGAAATACAAAATTGTAGGTAAATGACAAAAGTCTTATAACCATCTGAAGAGAGACCTCATGATGATTAGGTGTTGGGGGAATGGGATTGGGTTGGAGAGAACTGGGGGAAAGAATGGAAATCAGTGGGGGAGGGCATGTCTGGGACAGGAAAGACTCCGGGAGGTCTATGGGGTGAGCTTAGCTGAGACTCTCAGCATCAGGATATATGGAGTCTGAAGGGACCACTCCCTGTAGCCTTGGAGGACTTCCAGTGGAAGGATGAGGATACCAACTTACCCACAAAACCTTTGACCCAAAAGTTATGCACCTGCAAGAGTGTAGGGATAAAGATGAACTGGTCAACCTTGAGAACCACCCTGTGGGAAAGAAGCAACCCCTGACACTATTAATGATATTCTGCTTTGTTTGCAGACAGGAGCCTAGCATAACTGTCTTCTGAGAGGCTTCACCCATCAGCTGATGGAAACAGATGCAGACACCCACAGTCAAACAATAGGTGGAGGTCAGGAAGTAATGAAGAAGAGTGGGAGGAAGAATTGAGGTAGCTGGAAGGGTCAAGGGCATCCCAAAAAGAACTTCAGAGGAAACTATTCTAGGCCCATGGGGCCCACAGAAATGGAACTACCCACTAAAGAGCATGCATGGTCTGGCCTAGGAACCCTACAAATATGTTGCAGATATGACGCTTGATCATCATGGGGTCCCCTAACAAAAGGAGTAGGGAGTATCTCTGACTCTGTTGCCTACCTCTGGATCCCTTTCTCATAGCTGGGATGCTTTGTTCTGCCTCAGTGAGAGTGGAAGCCATTGGTCCTGCTGGGACTTAATGCCCCAGGGTGGGTTGCTGTCTTTCTCTGAGGAGAAGAGGAGGGGGAATTGAGTAAGTTGGATGTGAGGGTGTGACTGGGAGGAGAGAAGAGAGGGGTCTGTAATCAGGCTTCAATGTGATTAATTAAATAAATTAATTAATGAAGAAAATTACAGGTAAAATCTGTTGTTTATTTAAAAATGAAATTGTCAGTGTTATAATATTGTATTCTAGATTCAGTTGTTCTTATTAATTTTGCAATAATTTTAATTTTATACTTTTTAGTAACTGGAACATTCAGGAGGCATTGTACACTAACAAAAAAGTTGTGATGTACAATTTGAGAGTAAAAGGTCTTTGTTTTTGTTAGCTTTACCATTTTCTTTACAAAATAGACCAGCTCATTATCTGCCAGACTATTTTTTTTCTGTGCAAGAACATCTGAATCATTATTCAGGAGAAAAATTAGAGACTAAATGAACCATGCAGTATGTTTATTCCTCTTACTGTATAAGAAAGCATGTGGTAGAGCTTTATCTGCAGGTTCGGTATTGAAGCCAGACTCCAGGCATGCAACTACTGTTCCACTATTAATATTTGTTTCCTCCCACAGACCCAATATTTCTGAGCCAGGGCTCCACTATGCAGAAATATTTTCTATGTAGAGTTCAAAGAAAAACATCAGAATTAATATTACAGTTAAAGAATATAAATTAAATACTTTCCTTGGGAAACCTGAAATCATTTCAGCTGAGGTGCAGTTTCTCCTATCCTTTGAGGATATGGTGTTTGCAGAGAGACTCCTTAAATATATTCTTTCTCACTGGTATAAATTTGGCAAATTCAAATATTAAACAGTAAGAAAAATATGAAGCAAAAGTTAAACAACCATGCTATGAATACATAGAGTACATTTCTACCTGTATTAAGGCTGGGTCCCCACAGTTAACTGTGTTACTTAGGAAAAAAAAATAGTTATTTGATATGTTATTTAAGTGGAAAAAGTCTTAATTTTTTTCTTTCTTTTTTCATGTTTTTTATTTTTATTTTTTATATTAATCACAGGTTATTTACTTTGTATCCCAGAAGTAGCCTCCTTCCTCATTCCCTCCCAATCCCACCCTCCCTGCCCCTTTCCAAGTCCACTGATAGGGGAGGACCTCCTACCCTTCCATCTGACCCTAGCTTATCAGATTGCTTCAGGAAGTCTTAATTTTTAATTTTTTGCACTTAAGGACACATTTTAATTTAAAAGATTATTTCTTGCTAAAGTAAGAAGTCCATTTTAAAAGCCGAAAGATATTTTGGTAAATAGTATCTGAATGAATAAAGATAAATTCTTATTGCTATGGCTATTATTATATTGGATACTTAACATACAATAATTTGTTACCCAGTTCAAAGGACACAGGGGAAGAGATTGTCCCCAGTAAGAATGCTACCTGTAGTCAAGAGCATTTATTCAGAACACAATCATATGTGACTGACTGGTGGTATGGTGGATAAGAGCACTTGATGCACACAAAGGAGCACCTGCAATTTAGTCCTTAACAACAGATAAAAGCCAGATTTGGCCAATGTACCTCTAGTCCCAAATCAGAAGGTGAAGGCCCAAGACAGGGCCCATCTCAGTGGGATAAGTACAAAGTGACAGAGCAGTGTTCCCAAAGTTTTCTAGTCTCTGCACACTTACAGATGGGTGTGCACATACAACATACACACATACAGACACACAAACACACCAAGAAAAGCTACAATTAAATTATATGCTTGAAATTAATGTCTGACTCTATAAAAAGAAATTTTAGAGCAGTGATTAAAATGCCCAGGGTTTCTGTGTTCTTAGGCAAGTGTCCTGCCTGTTTATTTACTTTTTTGTTTTTAGTATTATTTATTACAATGTATTCAATTTGTAGCCCGGCTATGGCCCCCTCCCTCGTCTCTTCCCAATCCCACCCACCCTCCTACTTCTCCTCATATGTCCCTTCCCCTAGTCCACTGATAGGGGAGGTGATGCCCTTCTATTTGACCCTAGCCTATCAGGTCTCATCAGGACTGGTTGCATTGTCTTCCTCTGTGGCATGGCAAAATTGCACCCCCCAGGGGGGAAGGAGATCAGATAATTGGTGGCAGGTTACTTAATAAATTTAATGAACTCAGTGTACTTAGTTACAACTTCAAGTAGGAAGGCCAAGAATATGCCCTGTTTTCACCAGTGTTGGGTGTTATAAATGAACTTACATAATTTCAGTGATGTTGGATTTTTTGTTTGTTTTTGCATCTCCTCTATTGAAAGGCATGTGATCACCTGGTTAAGCCAGTAAGAGCCCTCTGCAGGGTCCTGCTAATTCCAGTGAGGGACCATTGCTTGAAATATCTCCTCTACAGCAGCAGGCCTCTTGTTATTTAATGTAGGTAAAGAGTCCAAGTGGATACATTTGAATTCCATTTGAATTTTTCTTTTTTCTTGTGAGGTAAGAGTGGTAGTCAGAATATAGTATAGATCCTGCCAGGTTAATCAGTATATTTGGTCAGGTGGATCATTTCGGTGACAATGAAATCATTTTCTAAAATGGAGCGGGTAACCCAAAAAGGAGCCTAATCTTTTTCTGTTTGATTCATGTTTGAGGATAAAAAGGGAAATGGCTTCAAGTTGGCACACCATATTCTATAACTTTTCTCAAGAGAATCCTGTGGATAGATATGTCGGAGGGATGCTTGTTACTAAGAGCACAAGGATGGGAAAGGAACACGGTAAGAGAAGAGGACAAGTAGGAGACAAGATCTTGTGAGAAATGGATGAGGAGAGGGTCGACATAGATACTGTTGACATAGGGAGAAAGAATTCTGAGTTAAGAGGAAGGAAAAAAAATTGAGGTCTGTAGGGTAGATGTTGAGCAACTAGGAGGGGTTCGGGTAAAGGTTTAATAGGATAAGTGAAGCGCCTACTTTTAAAAATCAGGTGACAAAAATCCAGGGCAAAAGATGAGGGATTTCTAGAGTTCTGGAGTAAGTCTAGGTCTAGGTCCAGAGACTGGTTCAGCTTTACAGTCCCAGTTAGTTTTTGGAGGAGGCTCTTTGATATTTATGCAAATCTCAACTCTACAGGTTGAAATTTACAGTAAATATATTTATAAGAAATAAAATCTAAAAGGAAACTATTATATCATGAAAAGGAAATAGCCTTTAAGTGTACATGACAAACGGAAAAAGCCACTCTGAAAACCCTATGTACTGTATGCTTCCAATTGCATAGCTCTCTGGATAAAGCAAAACTACAGAAACAGTAAATCCTTTATTTGCTAAGAATTTGGATAGAGAAGCTATGAGGTTTTCAAGCCAGAGAAATGACACTGCACACATTGTAATGATGAGTAATTCTTACCACTCTTCCTAAATCACTGTTTCTGTTAGTTTGCTGTCAACTTGACACAAATTATAGTCTTCTGAAAAAAGGAACCCTGATTGAGAAAATGCCTCTTTTGCAGTTTGTAAGCATGTGGAACATTTTGTTAATAAGTGGTAAGTGGAGAAGTTCTCCCAAACTATTCTGAATAAAGACAGCCCTGAGTTGGTAGTCCTAGGTTCTATTAAAAAAAAAAAAAGAATAGAGTAAGCCAAGAATATCAAGCCAACAGTAGAACACAACTCAACAGCCTCTGCTTTATCACAGCATAATAACTATAAGACAGCCACATGTTATGTAATGCCAATAATAAGTTCCAAAGTTTCATATAGATTTTAGGTGGCATTTACATTCTAAAATTGGAGAGGGATTTATTTATTTATTATTTTTTTACTATTTTCAAAATTCTGTCATACTTTATATCTGGATTCACTGAAGTATCTTCTCCCACCATACCTCCCAATGCCTTTGGCATGTTCTCTTTCCAGATCAGCTCCTTTTCCTCTGATCCTCTTAAAATAAATAAATAAATAAAAGCAGGCCAAGAGAATAAGACTGAGCACAAATTCTTAAACCATGGGTGGGTGTGGCAATCTGGTAGGAGGAAAGGGTCCCAAACACAGGAAAATGAGTCAGAGATAGTTTAGTTTCATTCACATTGTTGGGAGTCTCCCAAGAACACCAAACTGCATAACCAGGTCCACACACAAGATGTCTATTTATATATCGAGTAGTTTTCTTTCTTTCTTTCTTTCTTTCTTTCTTTCTTTCTTTCTTTCTTTCTTTCTTTCTTTCTTTCTTTCT
>NW_026588355.1:0-2830 GCF_907164565.1 Psammomys obesus | reverse complement strand
TCTTTCTTTCTTTCTTTCTTTCTTTCTTTCTTTCTTTCTTTCTTTCTATCTATTTTTCTTTTTCCCTTACTTCTTTTCTGGTTATTGTTGTTGTTTTTGATGATGATGATTATCTAAAACTACTCAGAAAAATCAGGAGGAAGGAATGAAAATAGACAGGGTGAAAGAAGGGGATCAAGAAATGAAGAGGTGAAGAAAAGATAAAAAAAAAAAATCATCCTGTAAGCCAAAAGAAATAAGTGCCTAGGTCCTGGAATGAAATCATGAAGTTGGCTACTTTCTTTAGCAGAGTACTAATATGGAGAAGAAAGTGATAAGAGTCACCTTCGTTTTATTATGTTCATAATAAAATGATTATTTAAATTTTTGTCAAAATGACCTTATATTACAAGCCTCCTAATAATTGTAAAATGAGATAAGCTTCTGCATAATTGTTGAGTGTCTTAAATAAAAAATTGATATCATGTATATATCATAACTCGGAACTTTATTGTACATTTCCTCTTATACAGTGTAAAATCAAGAGAAGAAATGAGAATGTTTCTTCTTGTTATTTATAGTAATTTATACATTTACATCCTTGATATATTTTGGACCTTTAATCTCTGGAGATGCATTTCACTTAGTGGATGCGGCACGCTTGAAATGCTTTTTTTCTAAGCTCTTATTCAAGGACAGTGGTACTAATCTATGAACAAGACAGGCTTTACACTTCATAAACTGTTAATGGTAATGTTAAAATATGAACGCTGAAAAATGGAGCATTTTATACCTAAATTTTTAAACATTTTAAAGTTAAATACTGATTTAGAAAATGCTGAACGTGTATAAATTTTTGAATAAATGAAGAATCAAGCATTCTTTGAGCTACATTCTATTTATAAAAGCTCCATTTTGTCAGGTTTAATTAAATATACGAGATACAATACAGTTATAATTATGTAAAATTAAGCAAATCCATTTGATAGATTATCTGCAGGGATATTTTCACCTTGCTTGCAAACCCCTACCTCATCAGTTATTATATTGGATTGTTATAGACAAGCATTTAATCTTTATTCTAAAACCATTTACAAAGATGACAGGAAAAGGATAAATCTGTTAATAAGGACACCTAAAATTGTATAACCCTCATTAGAACCTGAATTCTTATTAATGCTATGTTTAGAAAATTTATTTTATGTTTATTTAAATTTGAAATTGGGTTGCTGAATTTAAAAAGCAAAAAATATCAATATTTGTAGGCATTTTCATAGTCATGGACTATTTTATTCAGTGATCAAATATTTTATATATTTTACATAGAAAATGTGTTTATATTGCAAATTTGAGTGAAAAACAATATAAAACCAGGAAAAGTAATACATTTAGATTCAATTGAAAAGTGATATTAAGACAATTTGCAATAAATATATTACTTTTAAACTATAACTTACAAAAGGTTGGTATATCAGTTTGTAGAAAAATTTTAATTTAGCAACATGGCTGTGCTGGCAAGGGATCACATCCAAAGAATTTCTAGGTCTATGTGATTCAGCTAGAATGCAGAAGCACTCTGGAGTATAATATGACCTGGCTGGAATAAAAACACACCCTCGGTATATACCTTTCTCCCAAACAATGAACGTAAGGTTAGCTTGTTGAGAAAGCCAGCCATGTTTGAAAGTGACATCTAATTGAGGAGTAGAACAAGTGAAAAATCAGAGAAAAAAAAAAGACAAAATAAATCAGAGATAGGCTACACCCAAGTCTCTTGAGAAGAAGACAGAAAAGAGAGGCTACTGAATAAGTTGTAAAAAAAAAAAATAAATTAATTTTTAAAAGATCAAATAAATGTTAAATGAGAAAGTAAAAAAAGAAAAAAAAGAACATCTCAGGGTAAGAGATTTTTACTGAGAATCTTTTTCTAGGAGAGTTTTTTTTTCTCTTAAATTAAATAATTTACTTACTTTACAAACTCCTCCCACTTCTCCTCCCATTCCCACTCTCAGATCCTCTTCACCCAATCCTCCCAGTTTATTCACTTTTTATCCCAGCGCCAGCCCCTCCCTAGTCCCTTTCCACTCCCATCCTCCCTCCCTCCCTCTTTTCTTCTTATGCCTCTCCCCCAGTTCACTTATAGGGGAGTTCCTCCTCTCCTTATATCTGACTCTAGCTTATCAGGACTGGTTTCATTGTCTTCCTCTGTGGCCTTTTAAGGCTGTTTCCACCTCAGGGGAAGGTGTCCAAAGAGCCAGCCACCGAGTTCTTGTCAGAGACAGTCTCTGTTTCCATTATTAGGGAGCCCACTTGGAAACTGAGCTGCCATCGGCTACATCTATTCAGGGGTTCTAGGTTATCTCCATGAATGGTCCTTGGTTGTAGTATCAGACTCAGAAAAGACCCCTGTGTCCAGATGTTTTTGGTTATGTTGCTCTCCTTGTTGAGCTCCTGTCCCCTCCAGAGCTTTCTATTTCGCCCTGTTTGTACTTCTAAGAGCATTACTTACCATTCATAACATGGAGGATATAGAATCATCTGTGATCTCCACTAACAATAAGTGAATGCAGAAAGTATAATATTCAGACAGAGAAGCATAGGTCTCAACAATGGAATAATGGAACCTTGAAACTTGAAGCAAAAGGAATGCCACTAGGTTTTGTGATGTAAATTTGATATAAATAGGGATGGAAAGAGAATTATGAGAGCTCCTTTTATATGAAATAGAAAACATTAGCTTCACTGAAAGTCAAAAACCACCATGGTTGAAGATGTTACAGAAGAAGAAAAGATCATCCTGAGTGAAATATCCCAGAAGGAGAAAGACAAACACGGTATATACTCACTTATA
>NW_026588354.1:10254-10738 GCF_907164565.1 Psammomys obesus | reverse complement strand
AGGAGGAGACAGAGGAGAAGGAGTCCTCTCATTAGGACTACAATATGACTAACAGAAAACTGGCAAAATCTCAATCTAAAAATAAACATTTGAGGGATTTAGAATTGCTGCAGATCACTGAAAGTCAGGACTTCTATGACTGTTTCCCAGGATCGAAAAGAATCAGGCGTGAGCACGCTTCACCACATGGCCACTGCTGTCATCATCCAGGACTGTGCCATTAGTATGTTCTCTCAAGTCAGTTCCCTGAGTTCTGCCTGCTGCAGATATCCTGGCCTCCAAGTCCTCCCAGAACAATTTCAAGACAACTAGAAAGGCATCCTCCCAAGACAAGCACCCTTTCTTGTCACAGGAAGGGAATGCTGCCAATATTACCAATCCCCAGAAACCATGGACTAGCCATATCTTTTGGCCAGCTGACATAAAAAAGGACATAAAAGAAGACTGAAGAGGTGCTGTTTTCTAGGCCCTGAGTCAAGAGCCA
>NW_026588354.1:349-10244 GCF_907164565.1 Psammomys obesus | reverse complement strand
CAGAGGCCACTGCCCTGGCTCCCTCGCCCCTCCCCCCTTACTCTGTTTTGCAGGATGGGACTCCCATGGAAATAATTTATCCACCCCCTCCATATAGACCTCCTTCCACTCCTCAGCCAGCTCAGGCTCCTTTATCCAGGTTGGAACCACCATCTGGCCCAGCACCAAGAACGCAGAGCCTCCAGGCAGCCTCTCCCTCTGGGGAACCAGAGGCAGATTCTAAAAGTTTTGTCTGCCGTGGAGGAGTGTGGACATATTATTTCAGAAACCCTCAAAAATGTCCCAGATACTACATAAGTCCCAACCACAAATCAAGTCCGTATTGAAGATTACTTTCCTTACAGGAGGCCCAATTGGGATTACAACACGGCTTCAGGTAAGGAATGTCTCCTAGTCTACTGCCAGGCTCTGTTGGCAGGTCTCAAGGTGGCCGCGAGACGGCCCACTAATTTGCCTAAGGTGTATGATGTTAAACAAGGAACAGATGAAAGTCCAGCTGCCTTTCTTGAAAGGGCTAATGAAGGCTTCCGCAGGTATACACATACAGATCTGGAGAAGCCTGAACATACAGGTACAGTGGCTTTGGCCTCCATTAATCAGTCCACTCTAGACATAAAAATGAAATTACAGAGAAGGGAAAAAATAGGACAAATGACGCTGCAAGGTTTAGTTGAGGTAGCTGAGAGAGTATACTATAGCAGGGACAGTTCTGAGGAAAAGCAGTTAAAGACAAGAAGGGCCTTGAACCGGGATCTGGCAAAGATCCTACTGGCCAACGATGTTCCAAACCCTAGAGAGAACATTAAAAGAGACCTTAACTAAACTGACCTTGGAGACTGGCCCTGACTGGGTGATGCTCCTCCCCTTTGCCCTTTATAGGGTTAGGAATTCCTCTTACCGGCTAGGGTTAACTCCCTTTGAGATTATATATGGGATGCCAGTCCCTATAGTACCCAACCTTAAGACTGATGCTACTGCTGTAGTGAATAAAACAGGTTTTGAGAAATGTTTAAGACTTCTGTGCAAGCAGGCAGCTCTTAAAGGGCAAGAGCAGCTTCTCAGGTAAAAAAAAAAAAAAAAAAAAAAAAGCTGTAAGCCTGTATAGTCATAAAAATTGGATTCAACAGGTAGCAAGATGCTCCTCCCTTGAAATTAGAGCTAAAGGGAGTAAAAATAAGTTTTATAGTTTTATTTGTTTGTTTTGAATATGTAAGTTTACTATATTCTATATATTTTGATATCTGATTATTGATTATTAACTGTTTTAAAACTTTACATAATTTCTGTCCTATCTTAAAAACCATGTATATAAAAATAATAAGGTTTGAAACTGTTTATATAAAATATTAAAACTGCACCTCCATGTGTTTGTATATAAGAACTTTTTTTGCTGGCAGCCAACATCAAAATAATACACTTCGTATTGATTTTAAAAATATGGGATACAGAGCTAAACAGAGAATTCTCAACAGAGGAATATTGAATGGCCGAAAAACACTTAAAGAAATGCTCAACATCCTTAGTCATCAGGGAAATGCAAATCCAAATGACCCTGAGATTTCACCTTACAACCATCAGAATGGCTAAGAGCAAAAACTCAAGTGACAACACATGCTGGAGAAGATGTGGAGAAAGGGGAACCCTCCTCCACTGCTGGTGGGAATGGAAACTTGTACAACCACTTTGGAAATCAATCTGGCACTTTCTCAGACAACTAGGAATAGCGCTTCCTCAAGATTCAGCCATACCACTCCTAGGCATATACCCAAAAGAGGCTCAAGTACACAATAAGGACATTTGCTCAATCATGTTCATAGCAGCTTTATTTGAAATAGCCAGAATCTGGAAACAACCCAGATGTCCCTAAGTTGAGGAATGGAGACAGGAATTGTGGAACACTCACATGATGGAATACTATTCAACAATTAAAAACAAGGAAATCATGAAATTTATAGGCAAATGGTGGGAACTGGAAAAGATCTCCCTGAGTGAGGTATCCCAGAAGCAGGAAGACACACAGCGTATATACTCACTTATACGGGACTTTGCATATTCTATGTTGTTTGTGTGCAGGGCCTCTGGGAGAGTAGAGCATTCAGAAGAAAGAGTTTTGATTGATTGTTTATATTCTCCAACAGACTTAGAGTGGGGACTCAAGATATTGCCTGGACGGTAAGTGAAGAGGAAAAAGTAGTCTTATGAAAGAAGAGTTGAACATTATAAATAAGAGACACTGAGGAATTTCAGTATATCCTAAGTTTCAATATATTGTAAACCTTTAAAAACTATTCGATGGATGAGTAACATTATAAAAATGACTCAAAGATGATTTCTGGCCCAAACCAATTGTGTGTGGCACAAAAGAAGGAGAAGGGAACTGAGGCAGAGTGTGAACTTGAGAAACATGGAAGATAAACTCAGAAGATCTAAAACACTTTAATAACAGTCTCAAAACAGAGGAACACAGGGTAAATGAGGAAAAATCTTCTAAGATATACTAAGAGAAATTAAAAAAGCTGAAGAAAGTTGTATGTTTACTCACTATGAAAGTTCAAACAAGACACAACACAAAAAAAGGATTTCCAAAGTGAATTCTTCAGAGAAAATGTAGAGGTGGGCAATAAGTACAGGAAAGAGGATCAGCATCAGGGGTCATCAGGGAAATGCAATCACAACCGTGGCACATCACTTCCAGTCCACCACCAATAGGACTCACAATACAGTATCAGAAAGCAGTGCCTGCTAGCACCTGGGTGTCTGCTGTAGATGCATGCTGGAAGATTCTCAGAGCTCACTGAAGAGATGCCAGTGAGACTAAGTATTTAACAAACCGTAAACTATTTGGTGAAGTTTTTATACATACTGTTTTCAGCGTCTTTCTTTTTTTTCTTTTTCTTTTTGTTTTAGTTTGGTGTGGTTTGGATATTGTACTTTTCGAGACATGGTTTCTCTGTGTATTAGCCTTGGTTGTCCTGGACTTTGTAGACCAGGCTAGCCTTGAACTCATAAAGATCCACCTACCTCTGTCTTAAGTGCTGGGATGACACGTGTGCATACTGCATCCAGCTCAACTTCTTTCTTGCCACATGAGTTGCTGGTTTACTTGTAAAGAGCAATATTTCAGGCAACATTTCAATAATTAGATAAAAACATAAAACACACATGAAGCAAAATGTGCAGCACATGTGTTCACCTTACATACTGCCTGTGAGCATGCAGAGCATTAGCTTGCTGTGAGGGGCTCCTCTCCTTACAGGAGGCATTTCCATGGGATCTGAGAATCCCGGCTCCCATCCTCATCCCAGCAAGGCAAGCACCTGAGCCGCTGGAGCAACTCTAAAATTTATATTTACATTTTTGAGGGTCCATTTCATTTCTTTCTGTGTAGCTATCTCGAGCTAGTAAAATAGTAATGATTTCAGGGTTTTCTTTTTTGGTTCTGAGTTTTACATCATACTAAAGACATGTGTGGTTATACTCATCATGTTATGTGCAGAGCTGTCCCCTTCACAGTTCCTTCAGGAGATCAGGGAGGAGACACATTCTTCCTGCTTTTGTTTGTCTGGAAAGATCTTTCCCTCACTTTTATTTCTTTCCTTTCTTGTTTTTGTTGTTATTTGTTTCGTTTGTATTGTTTTAGGGAGTTATGTTTTGTTTTTTGAGACAGGGTTTGTCTGTGGAGTCCTGGCTGTCCTGAAACTGGCTCTGTAGACCAGGTTAGCCTCTGCACTCAGAGATCCACCTGCCTCTGAGTCTTCCATGTTGGGATTAAAGCTGTGAGCCACCACTGCCTGACAGAAGAAAGATCAGTCATGTGGAGTTCACTCTCTTGTGTTCTTCTGTCCCTCCATGGAGGCACGGAGTGACCACTGCATGAGGCTGTGATGTTCATGCCTGCGTTGTGTGGACCACAAGTGTTGCTTTGGTGCAGTATTTCCTCACTAATGCCCTCTTTCTTCCCTTTTGGAAAGGGAGTGTGTATTCTACACCAGTGTGGGCTAAAATATGCGATTTTGCTTTTAATGGGGTTACAATTAAGAGGCTGAGTCTCAAAAGAGACTTTGGACTGTGGAAGTGACTTTGGCCTGTGAAAGACTATGGGGACTTTTGAAATTTGACGAAGTGTGTTTTGCTTTTGTGATACGACTATATGCCTATAGACGACCAGAAAGGGAAATGTGGTGGTCTGAGTAAACCCCAAAGGCTCATAGAGTGCAGTGCTTGGTCTCCAGCTGGTGGAACTGTTTAAGAAGGATTAGGACGTATGGCCTTTTGAAGGAGGTATGGCTTAGAGGTGGGGATGGCTTAGAGGTGTCAAAAGCCCATAGAACACAGACAAGCCTCTCTGTGGAGGTAGGGGAGGAAACGAAAATGAACAAAACACTATTTCTGACAGGGTGAGCAGGTGGAATTGAAAGCAGAAACAAGAAAGGCTGTGGAGGACAGAGGGCCTAAAGGATGGAGGCATGATGACCATACATTGTTTTGTCAACTTTTCTATGCCCCTCCCCCACGCTCAGGAGCCCTTTGTGACAGGGAACCAGGCTCTGTGATGCGAGCCCTGTCCCAGATACCAACTCCCAGAGAGAACCCCCAGCTTTAAGTTATCTGAGGACAACTAGGCGATTCAGATGGAGAATCTTCTCTCTCTACTGAAAAGCATGGACACTGCATGGCTGAGTCCCAGCTTCACTACTTGGGCAATGGACATGATTGTTGCCTTTGCTTGTGGACTGGGGCTCTTCCACCTCTTAATGTTCTTCCATTTTACCTCGCCCTCACCTCCACCAGAGAAAAAGACCACCACTGCAAAGGTAAGAATGCCTTAGCCCCAACCCAACGGAGAATAGTCCTCTCTCTCTCTCCTATTACAGGCTTTCAAAGTCAAATAGGGAGGTGGCTGACAGGTGATCTCAGCAGAGAACACAACCCCATCTGCTTGAGAACAGACAGGAAGGACAGAGGGAGAGCTGGCGCCATGATGTCTGCTCTCAGACCTCCTATGCCAAAGAGAAGCACTGTGTCTCGGTGGTAAGGGACTGTGGTCCTAGGATGGTTAGGGGACTCTGAGAAAAGTTCTGAGCACTGGTTCCTCTGTCCCCCTCTAACATTCCTGCTTTTATTGGTCAGTTGAGCTGATGTGAAGGGGGCGATGAGCTCCAGGATGTGAGAGCAGGACTTGAGTCACCTCTGGCCTCGGGACACCTCTGGCAGTTCAGAGCTAAGCCTCTGCCTCCTGAGCAGAAGAACAGTGACCCCATTTGGGTCTTCTAAGTGAAAAGGAATCAGTACATATGTCCCCACATAGCAGAGGAGTGAACAGGGCTGCAGGTACTCCTTGTCTCTGTCAGGTGGTGAAGAGGCAACACAGGAAGACAAGCAGGACCATGAAAGGTAGGCTCCTTCCTTCCCCTGGTGAGGTGACCTCATCTCCCCTGCCTCCGACTGATAACACCAAATGAGTTGAAGAATCCTGGGGAGGCGGCTCCTGGGAAGGAACCCACAACTGAAGACACTTCGCAGGTTCTGTGCTTGGAATGAAGCTGTGGAAGGCCAGCACCAGGTGCTGCCTGGAGGTGCTGTGGGAAGCGGTGGGGCCCATCTGCCTGGATTTGGAGGCAAATCAGCTCCACTTCTCCAAGACAGTTTCCTCTTTCAGAGCAGTGGTCCTCTCCTCCCCTCCACAGGGAGAGTGCGAAGCCCGTGGAGGTCTGTAGAAGCAGAAGTGCCTCTTCGGGCAGGGCCCTGCCACACATGTGCCTTGCTCTCAGTGCATTTGGGCACGTGGCCTTGTCCACAGATGCCTTAGCTACCGCTTAATTTTCCATTTCTACCGAAGGAACATTTCATTGCTTCTCTGGTAAGATCTCGGCTCCCTCCTCTACCCACCATAACCTGGTCTCCATTTCCAGATTACAGATGCAGCGGCAGGAAGAAAAGGAAGGAGGACAAGTTACTGCTTTCTCTTCTGCAGAAGTGGGAACTCTCCAGGTCTTCCTGGTTCCTCCCTCCTATTGCCTGTCATGTGACCATGCCCCACCAACACCTCAGCACATAGGCTTTGGGGAACAGGAGCCCTCTGAATGGGTGGGATGTGAGTACAGTCCTAGAGGTCATGATAACAAGGTCTCGTAAAGATCTGGGTGTGGGACAGTGGGTGTGATGAGCCACAAGTGTCCTTCCCTGGTCATCTGGCCCACATTCCTGGCCCCATGTGCTCCTGTCTGTGATCCTATCTCCTGTCTCCTGCAGCATGGTAGGGAAGCTTGTCGACACCGTCAGCTTTTGCCAGCTCTTAAGAGGAGCTTCCTCGGGGAAAGTGTCTAAACCAGAAGCTGCCAATGCCCACCACCCACCTAGGCAGTCCACGGAGGGGTCTGTGGCCACCAATTTGTCCCTAGTGGCCTCCTCGGCTCCTCTCAAGGAACGCCTGCTGCCCAAAGATTCGATCTTGTCACCTGTCCTGTGGAAATCTTTGGCTTCTATTGAGTCACAGTCATCCCAGTCGTCGATGAGTGCCTCTAGGCCGCCAGAGACCTTGATTCCTGGAAGATGTCATTCACCAGCACCATGTGCACCTTCCCCTCCGTCTTTTCCTCCCGATCCTGTGCCTTTCGCTGCATCCATGCAAAATCCCTGCAAGCCTCCACCTCCTCCTCCTCCTCCTCATCTTCATCTTCGTCGTCGTCATCGTCGTCGTCATCCTCCTCTTCTGTGTGACTGGAAAGCACCACTGGGCACCTCCCAGAGCACATCTCTGCCAGGTTTGCTCCCTCCCATCCCAACCAGCCTTGGTCATTCAAGTAGGCTTGTCCCAGGCCCTTCCTGGTACCCGGTAGCTGTCAAAACCTGGTGCCACGCCAACTTATCACACGGCGAGTCCCTGCAAGAGCATCTTTCTGTCAGCCCCCGAGGGAACGCATTCTGGACAGACCCCACATGCATGCAGGCTTTCTTCATCAAGCCTGATGCCCAGGAGATGCTGGAACTGCAGATTCGCAAGAGGGTCAAACTAAACATTTGGAAGGGGAAGGGAAAGGAAAGGCCCGACCTTGAGCTGAGCTGTCTGAGTATGCTGCACCCCTACGGCGGCCAGCAGCCCACTGTCACCCCTCATCCCTTCTGGAGCAGACACCGCAAGTCACAGCAGCTTTCAGGTCAGCAGCAGCTTTTGTACCAGAATAGCATAGGCAACGATTTGCAGCAGAAACACAGCCAGCTTTTCTGGGGCCTCCCTTCTCTTCACAGTGAGTCCCTTGGGGCTACCGTCAGCAGGGCAGGCTCCCCACTAGACTCCTCCGCCATCTTGTTCAATGGACTCTCTCCTTACATACGAGTTCACGCCAATGTACCTGAGCAAGTCCGTTCCCTGAAGCCCTTGCTTCAGCCCTCGGTCCAGTCCCAACCTTTGACTCCAAACTTATCCTGGTCCCGTTCTCCACCAGTGGCTGGAATCCAAACCCAGGCCAGTGGCCCATCCTCTATCCCAAAGCTACCATGCAATTCACCTCCAACTAGGAATTGTGGGGCTTCCTGCCCTGCACCTTCCAGATCCCAATCTGTCCCACCTGCTGTTCAACACCTTGATTGCCACCTGCTGAAGAAGCACCAAGAAAGTAGGGGCACTTTACCGACCAGGGTTAAAAAGTCACGGGAAGCCTTTAATCAACTCACTCCTAACAGCTGGTCCCCCGAGGGCCCGGGATCTGTTCCCCACCTCCCAGGGGAGTTCATTAACCCTGAGTTCCGGGAGCAGCTGGAACAACACTTAAAAAAGAGGTTCACGCAACACCAGGGACAGTGGCCCCATGAAATCCAGCCATCTCTGCCTCTGATAAAGTCTCAACACAAACTCCAAGGGATGGGTCTGGCAGAAGATGATCACAGGACTTCATGTCCTCCAGCCCTGGCAGATGAAAGCAGCCAGCACCTACAGGGTGTCTCATCACAGGGTCCAGAGATGTGCAAGACGTGGCGGGACCCCTGCAAGGATCTGACAGACTGTCAAGGAAGATCTCAGAAAGATCTGCACAGGATCCCAGAAGGTTCCCTAGGGCAAGTTCAAGATACCATCTCCGAGACGGAGATGGAGAGTTGCCATGTGAAACACCCAAGAAGCGACTCACAAAGTCCCCAGCCAGTGAGACCGGGAAAGAACCAGCTGGAAGGAATACTGAAAAACCACTTAGGCAGCAGCTGGAGGCAAGCCAAGGAGAGCAAGGTGCCTGTGGGCACTTGTCACGGAATTCCTATAAACCGTGCATTGGTCCCTCCCGAAAACTCAGAGACACATACGGGAACTGAGCAGAATCCATCCTTGAACGGTCAGGCCACCGTCAAGAATACTTGTGATGGGCTTTCCTTCCTAGATCCTGGCACTCAGGTGGTGCTGGAAACACATCTCACAAGACGCCTGGTGAGGCACAGATGGAGCCTGCCCCTCAGAGGCCTCAAGACCATCCATGTTTTCAACATGACCAAGGCTGTAGCTTTGCCGTTTCCACAGGCCCGGCCTCGTCTTTTGACATGCTGGGACTCTACAGAGGACTCCATTGACCAAATGGGCATCGTCCTGGGAGAATCTCTTCAGAAAGACCCAGAAGAGGAAGTGACAACAAAAACAGACTTTAGTAGGCAGGCCTCTCCCACTGTGCAGCCTGAATTCCTCACAGGGACTACACCTGCTGACAACTATGGGTCCTCTGAGGCCCCTTCCACTGTCCAGGACAGTGAGGCTTTTCTGTCCACACAACACAGCCTTGTGGGCAGAGGCTGGCACAGTGATATGGTTCGTGGTCCTCGCACATGCAACCTAGAGAAAAGTCCAAACCTAGTCCAGGCTGGTTGTGAGTCACAGGAGAGCCAGGGTGCAGCTTTAAGACCTCTCTACCAAGGGGTGTCAGTTCCGGAGAGCAGTGTGGCATCCCAGTCACCCAGCACCAGAGGTAGCACAGACCTGGAGGAGGCAGATGACGAGGAGTTCTGTGACTGGGCGCTCAATATGGCAAACTGTCAACCTCACAGTGAAAGTCTGAGGGATTTAGAATCTCTTCAGACCACCGAAAGTCAGTCCTCTTTTAGGACTCTCTTTCAGGATCCAGAAGATTCAGGCCTGAGCACACCTCCCCACTCGGCCACTGCCGTGGTCTTGCAGGACTGTGCCACTGGCACGTTCTCGCATGTCTGTGTCCCCGAGGTTCTGCTTGCTGCAGATCTCCTGGCCTCCACGTCTTCCCAGTCCAGCTTCAGGACTACCAGGAAACCATGCTCCTGGGACAAGCACCCTTTCTTGTCACCAGAAGGGAATGCTGCCAATATCCTCAAACCCCAGAAACCATGGATTAGCCATATCTTTGGTCCAACTCACGTGAAAGAGGACTACAGAGGAGCTGCGCCAACCTGCACGGTCAATACTCAGTACAGAAAGTTTGGGGACAGGATAAAAAAGATGATAAAAATGTTGACCCCCGAAAACAAAGTGCGGGAGGGCTCCCTGCAAGACGTCAGGGCCTTATCAACCACTCCTCAAAGCCGAGGGCCCGTGAAGAGCAGAGTGGCTGAGGCTCAGGGCCTCCTGACCACTGTTGCATGGATTCCAGAAGAGAATCTGGGGGGTGGCCATGCCGGCACTCCCTCAAAGAAAAGTTTGCCCAAACAACCACCCCAGGCTCCACCGGGGAGGCATGTGTGCTACCGCATGAGTTTTAATGCTGAAACAGACAGGGCACAAGGAAACCCGAGCTGTGTTCACCACGGCAATTGGAGGGTGTACAACCAGCCTCCCACAGCACAAGGAAGCCTTACCTGTGTTCACCATGGCAATGGGAGTGTTCACAACCAGCCTTTCACAGCACAAGGGAACCCAAGCTGTGTTCACCATGCCAGTCGGAGGGTA
>NW_026588354.1:0-339 GCF_907164565.1 Psammomys obesus | reverse complement strand
CAGCACAAGGGAACCCAAGCTGTGTTCACCATGCCAGTCGGAGGGTACTCAGCCAGTCTTTCACAGCACAAGGAAATCCTAGCTCTGTTCACCAACCAAGTCCCCAGGTTCACAGCCAGCCTTCCATGGACAAATGGATGCACTGTAACAATCAGATGCAGCTGTACAGAGAGGCTGTGTCCCAAGCCAATTCTCATCAGCACAGGGTCCAGGTACCACGTGCCCCAGGAAACCCTGTCTACTGTCCTCGACACTGTCCTTGCAGAAGTGTACCATGTGGGAAAGCAAATGGCACACCTACCCTGATAAAAGAGTTTCTTCATTAAAAACATTTTTTTT
>NW_026588353.1:0-2993 GCF_907164565.1 Psammomys obesus | reverse complement strand
GAGATTATCATGTGTTGTTTTTTTTTTTTTTCAGTTTGTTCAGCTGTTCAGGATCATGATGTCTTCTTGGTGGAATTTTTACTTGATGAGTATGAAGTGTCCTTCCCCATCTCTTTGATTAATTTTTGTTGAAAGTCTATTTTATCAGATATTAGAATGGCTACTCTTGCTTGCTTCTTGCATCCATTTGCTTGGAAAGCTGTCTTCCATCCCTTTACCCTCAGGTAATATCTATCTTTGTGACTTAAGTGTGTTTCTTGTATACAACAGATTGCTGGGTTTTGTTTACATATCCATTCTCTTAGTCTGTGTCTTTTTATTGGAGAATTATGTCCATTTATATTGAGAGAGATTAATGACTAGTAGCTGTTAGATCCTTTGAATTTGATGTTGGCTGTGGTGATATGGTTGTTTGCTTGGTTGCTTTTTGTTTTATTGTAGTGGGGTTATCTATTTCCTGTGTTTTCTTGAATGTAGCTAGTTCTCTTGGGTTGTATTTTCCCTTCTAGTGTCTTCTGTAATGCTGGATTTGTGTGTAGGTATAGTTGAAATTTGTTTTTGTCATTGAATATCTTGTTTTCTTCGTCTATGAGGACTGAGAGTTTTGCAGGGTATCGTAGCCTGGGCTGACATCTGTGTTCTCTTAGGGTCTGCATGATATCCGTCCAGGCCCATGTGAATGATTTTCTAGGTGCCATAAGAAAGAACTGAAGACCCACAACCTTTTCTACTCCAGAGACAAGCATGCCCAAAATATTAAAAATAATGACAAAATCAAATAAGTGTTTAAGTATAGGCAGAAAAGAATGCACTGTCAACCATATACAAATTGAAGTGATATTGTAACAGTTGTTGCATTTTCAAACAATTTTTAAGGATCTTTCCCTCATAGCCCCAAGGTATACACAAGGCCTGAGGACTGAGTAATTGTAGATGAAGACAAGCACCATATTTCATTTCCAAACAACATCAGGAAGTCCATTCAGAACTATTTCCAGCACTAAATAATGTTTATGTTGGAACATGCATGTATTTTGGTACATTTAATAAGATGTGAGGTTGGCACAAGGTGGCTGAGGGGAGGGCGAAATATAGTCTTAGAAAACTTTTGCTTATCACTGTGTGAGTCCTTGAAACAATAAGGGATCCAGACACATGGCCACCACAGCTGCCTGAGAGGATTTCAGTATTGAGAGTGAATATTTAGAGGTAAATTGTCCATCACAGGCTCATGTTTGAACACTACATCCCCTTTTGGTTTCACTATAATGGGAGGCTGTGAAACCTTTGGAGAGTAGGCCCTTCCTGGAGGAGAAGAATCTATAGGGTGGGGTTGCAGGTGAGATGCATAATCTATGTTTCCTTGTCTACTGAGATGTAAACATGTAACTACCTCATGATCCCACTGCCATGGAGTTGCCTTTCTTTCTCTGCCATGGCATATGATGATGATGGCTATGAAGCAGTGAACCTGCATTTTAGCCAGAATCCCTGGGTGCCTCATACCCAGAGTGCTGAGTTGTGGTCACTGCCTGCTTGTTGTCCCAGTGAAAACATCCCTCCAAATCAGGGGTTGCTCTTAGATACCACAATCTTGTGAGTAATTTTTTCAGGCTGCTTGAGACTAAGATTAGATGAAAAAGGTCCCAAAGGCCTTATGAGAAAAGCAGGGAGGTATAAAGGGCCTGTGTTTTTTGGTAAAATGTTGCTCCGCCACCTGTCTCTTTCCATGGAGACCCCTTCCAGACCCTTCAGGTCTCATTCTTCACTGCTTCTTGGAAAACCTAGCTAAATGTCCAAAATGACTGAGGGATTTGTTGTTGTTGCTTTTGTTTTGTTTTGGGTTTTTTTTTTGTTATTTGTTGTTTTTTGGATGTATAAATTCTGTGGTGTTCAACCCGTACTACTTCTGGAGTATGTGCTTTGGGAGGATAAGTGTGGTGATGTTTAATTTTCTCCCTTAAAGAGACAGTCAATTAGGAAATAGATTGATGTAGGAGTATGTGAGGATAGTTGAAAAAAGTTTATATTGTGAATATTCTTGAACTATCTTATTAAGTTTTAACAGATAATTTACACTGGTCAGAAATTTACATAGACAGAGGCAGGCAGATGTCTGAGTTTGAGACCACCCTGGTCTACAAAGTGAATTCCAGTACAGCCAGGGCTACCATACATTCTAAGAGAAACCCTGCCTCAAGGAAAAAGAAATTAGCCCACAGGATTGAGAATGAATGAGATCCAATGTCCTACTATGGCAATCGAAATGTTGTTGCTAGCCTCAATCCACCTCTTCAGGTTTTATTTTTAGAACTCAGTAACAGAATAGCTTGCTCAGTATTCCATATGCATTTTGTTCCCTGTTCTTCTCACTAGCTGAGTCCCATGGCCTTTTCCCCTGTTTAAGATTCTGTCCCTTTACCTTCATTGCTTATCTCCAGAGTCCAGTCAAAGTTCTCCCCAGCGTGATCTGGTCACGGTCCGAGACTGAACTGTGGGCCCACAACATCACAGACTGGATTTCCCAGTCAAGAGATAACCCCCCGGAGCAGGAAACTATTGGGACCGACTTCTGGTCACCCAGGCATCCCATGGAAAAGACTCGGGTTCCGCGAGTGCCCCAAGAGCCAGCCCAGAGCCAGATCAGGGACCCAGGCCCCTGCACGGAGCCCTGCCTGCGCGCCTGATTCGACGCCTCAGATAGAACTGTGGGCACCAGGGCACCAGGCACCAGAGACTGCGTTTCACTGGCAGGTGCAAACCCACATGGAGGGAAACGGCTGGTCTGATCTCAGAGCACTCAGCCAACACCCCCACCCCGAAATGGTCTAGGGAAAATTACCCAGTTTAGAAAGCAGCTAAGGCTCCTAACGGCCAGAAAGGCAGAGCCACAAGCGGGCATCTGTGCCTGTGGGGTCTACTCGCCACCCCAGACAGAACAGCGGTCCCCAAAGCAAAGACTGGGTGTCTCTGGCAGGAGGAAACCCCCAGCG
>NW_026588352.1:0-1395 GCF_907164565.1 Psammomys obesus | reverse complement strand
ACCAGGTGGTACATATTGGCTGATTAGTCCACCTATTGTTTTGTTCCTGATCTGGGGGCTCAGCATGACTGTAATTAGCTTTAACAATAATGCAATCCCAACTGGAGGTAGGCTTCCAGTAAGTATCGCCAGTGGTTTCCCACCCCCAATTTTTGCAGTAGAAGTCATTTCTCCCCCCACATTTGTTTACTAATTTAGGTTGCTGGTGGGGTCCTGGGCATACATAAAAGGTTAGGACTCGCAGCATACTGCGGTGGTTGGTGGTCCCGCAGGCCCCCACCCCCAGGGATCTAAGCCCCTTCTCTCACTGAAAGACCCACGTCTATAGTCCCCAGGAACCACGTTGGGGTCTAGGTGGCTTTGCAAATCCAAGTTTGCAGGTGCTCCTAAAGCCATTTTACAAAGGTCAGGGTACAAGTCTGGCCACCATGTGAAGGGTGGGGCTATCTTTGAAACAGACCAAATTATAATATGTCTCTGATTAGTTACTTCCCAAGTCAAAAGTTTGGGCTGGTGAGGACTGGAGCCCAAGCAAGTATTGTAAGTGCTTAACAGAGCCAAAAGCACTGGCAGTTTATGGATATCACTCACGGCTAACATTCTTAACAAGCTTAAGTTTTAAGGGATTGTCACCTGGCTGGATCTTCCAGTCAGAAGTGGAGTCCTCTGGAGCGGGTTTGACATGTGATGCATGGATTCAAGCAGCAATGCCTTCTACCTTCACGGCCGTTGGGGTGGTGAGCAGGATGCAGTAAGGACCTTTCCACCGGGGTTCCAAATTCTGACTACGGTGTCGCCGTACATAAACCAAGTCTCCAACTTGGAACTGATGTGGCACCTCTAAGGATCCTGGCGCATATGCACTGCCAACCTTGCTCCAGATTCCTTTTTTAATAAGCTGCAGTCCCTTTAACCCGGACAACAAGTCAGAGTTACTACTAGTTTTGTCAAGAGGGTCTCCAAGGAGAGTCAAGGGAGCAGGAACTCCATACAATAGTTCAAAAGGCATAAGATTTAACAAGGAAGGAGTATTCCTGACCCTAAAAAGAGCCAGAGGGAGGAGTACCACCCAGTCACCGCCAGTCTCCATGGTCAATTTAGTAAGGGTCTCTTTTAGAGTTCTATTCATTCTTTCTACCTGTCCTGAACTTTGGGGTCTATAAGCACAATGTAATTTCCAATTAGTCCCCAAAAATCTGGCCACCTCCTGACTTACCTGAGCAATGAAGGCCGGCCCATTGTCTGACCTGATTACCTTTGGAACACCAAACTGGGGAAAAATGTCTTCTAAAATCTTCTTGGCTACAACCAGAGCAGTCTCTTTCTTTGTGGGAAAAGCTTCCACCCATCCTGAGAAGGTATCTACAAAGACTAGAAGATATTTATTTCCATACC
>NW_026588351.1:0-2572 GCF_907164565.1 Psammomys obesus | reverse complement strand
TGCTAGCAGCTTAGTCACCACATTTCAAGTACACATAGGACACGCTGTGCATAGCACCGAAGAACATTCAGATCCCAGTCTCTTAGTTACCATGTCATTCCTGACATAACTAGTCAGAAAGTCCAGTGGGTGGACGGTTGAGCTCTGTGTAGAGCTGTCTACATCTGCAGAGCAGGCCCAAGCCCCAGTGTGAGAGCAGAGTTCAGTACTCTTCAATCCCAGTAAGCAAGTTTTCTCTCCTAAACAACTGGGTCCAAAATGAGCAGCAAGATGGCTCAGCAGGTAAAGATACTTGCTGCCAAATCTGAGAACCTGAGTTTAATCCTTGGGAACCAAATTGTGATATGAACTAACTCCCACAAGTTGCCCTCTGACCCTTTCACAGGTGTCATGGTGTCAACACACACACCCATACACAGACAGACACACATACATACACACTACTTAAATGCTATAGCTTCGTGACCCACCTGAGTTTTGTCCCTCTTTCAGGGAAAGGCAAAACACAAAATTTTCATGAGTACTGGCTTACACTCCTGACAGACATAGCCTTTGCTAATTCTGAACTTCAATAGTCAGGAAGCCAGGCTAGTGTTGAGGATTTGGATCAGCGGCTGAGAATTGCCAACCATGCTCTTGAGTCTGGGTTTCAAGTCCAGCACCACAGGAATAACAAACAATCTGATGCTCCAGACAAAGGGCAAAACAAATTCCATGAATGCTAGGGTAAACTGGTCATGGTGGTGCATGCCTTTATTCCCAGAACTTAAAGAGGCAGAGGCAGGCAGATCACTGTGAGTTCAAGGCCACCCGGGTCTATAAAGTGAACCCAGCCAGGATAGCCTTGGTGACACAGAAAAACCCTGTCTCACAACAAAATAAAACAAAACAAAAGAGCTAGGGTAAGCTGAATGTGTTGGCACACATCTGTTATCCCAGCTCTTGGGGCATTGACATAGAAGAATCTGAAGCCCCAGCCTGGCCTTGGCTACACAGTAGCACTCTGTCTCAAACCAAAAGCAAAAAAAAAAAAAAAAAAAAAAAAACATGTTATATCAAGTATTAATTATTACTATTTGTGATAGGTTTTAAAAGTTAAATGTGTCTAAATGTAGAATTGTGGGGTTTTTTTTCCTTTTGTTTTGTTATCTGTTTTGCTGAAGGAAAAACTAAGGTGTGAAAGAAACGATGGCAAATCTGAGGTCACAATTTTATTTGATGTTACAGCCAGAAAAGTAGCACACTTGTTCACAAAGCACAAATAAAAGATTTAGCTAGTACTAACTGTTGTTTTGGTGATATGGGGTTAAGAGTTAATTTCCAAAAATGATTTCTACAATGTGGCATAAACATATTTTGATAGATCAAGATATTCTACGAAAACTGGAGAAGAAAAAGATTCTCGTCTTCACACCATCCCGAAGGGTCCAAGGCAGAAGGGTGGTCTGCTACGATGACCGGTTCATAGTCAAATTGGCTTTTGATTCTGATGGCATCATTGTGTCCAATGATAACTACCGAGACCTTCAAGTTGAAAAGCCAGAATGGAAGAAGTTTATAGAGGAGCGGTTGCTGATGTATTCTTTTGTGAATGATAAGTGAGTTTATTTCTAGTAAGCTCTAAACAGTTATGTACAAATTACTGATACTGATGAATTACATTTCAGTAAACATATATTGAACACTTACTGTATACCATAAATTGTGCTGGTTGCAATCAAGATAAGAGACTGAATAGAAAGCAGGACTCACCCTCTAGGGGCTCAAAGTATATGAGAGGAAAGGTAGAGTTAGGGGAGAGAGAAAATAATGACAGGATGTTAAAAGTTGCTTTGTCTTTTGAAATTAATTTTACAGAATAAAGAGGGCTACTGAGTATGACATGTAAAAGGGACAGTACGAAGAAATCTATGAAGGTATGGAATTGGCTGGTGTACTGGGGAAACTAACATTCTTGTCCGTCTGACTGGGGCATATAGTCCATGAAAGAATGATGCACAGGGAAATAATCCTTTCTGTGTGATCAAATAGAAACAAAAGGAAGAAATGATGTCTTCATAGAAGACAGATGAAAGCTAGAAAACACAATTAGAATGTTATGCCTACGGTACCAGTATATATAAAGAAGTAAAGAAGCAGAAAAGCAACAAACCAAGTAATCCACTTAAAAAATGGGGAACAGAGCTAAACAGAGAATTCTCGAAAGAGGAACATCGAATGTCAGAGAAACACTTAAAGAAATGCTCAACCTCATTAGCCATTAGGGAAATGCAAATCAAAACGACCCTGAGATTTCACCTTACACCCATCAGAATAGCCAAGATGAAAAACTCAAGTGATAGCACATGCTGGAGATGTTGTGGAGAAAAGGGAGCCCTCCTCCATTGTTGGTGGGAATGTAAACTGGTTCAACCACTCTGGAAGTCAATCTGGCGCTTTCTCAGACAACTAGGAGTAGTGCTACCTCAAGACCCAGCTATACCACTCCTAGGTATATACCCAAAATTTGCTCAAGTACACAACAAGGACATTTGTTCAACCATGTTCGTAGCAGCTTTATTTGTAATAGCCA
>NW_026588350.1:0-9011 GCF_907164565.1 Psammomys obesus | reverse complement strand
TCCTCAAGTTCCAGCCATACCACTCCTAGGCATATACCCAAAAGAGGTTCAAGTACACAAAAAGGACATTTGCTCAACCATGTTTGTAGCAGCTTTATTTGTAATAGCCAGAAGCTGGATACAACCCAGATGCCCGTCAACTGAAGAATGGATGCAGAAACTGTGGTACATCTATACAATGGAGTATTACTCAGCAATGAAAAATAAGGAAATCATGAAATTTGCAGGTAAATGGTGGGACCTGGAAAGGATCATCCTGAGTGAGTTGTCCCAGAAGCAAAAAGACACGCATCGTATATACTCACTCATATAGACATACAACATAGAATAAACCCACTAAAATCTGTGCATCTAAAGAAACTAAGCAAAAGAGAGGACCCTAAGTAAAAATGCTCAATCCCCATCCTGAAGGCAAATAGGATGGACATCAGAAGAAAAAGAAAACAGGAAACATCCTAGGAACCTGCCACAGAGGGCCTCTGAAAGCCTCTGTCCTGCAGACTGTCAAAGCAGATGCTGAGCCTGATGGCCAACTGACGGGCAGATTGAATGGAATTCTATGTAAGAAGTGGGAAATACTAAGAGCTGGAGAGGACAGGAACTCCACAAGGAGAGCAACAGAACAAGAAAATTTGAACACAGAGAACTTCCCAGAGACTCATACTCCAACCAAGGACTATCCGTGGAGATAACCTAGAACCCTGACAATGCAGCCACTTCTGATGAGAACTGATAGACTAAGATCAGAAAGAAGGAGAGGAGGACCTTCCCTACCAGTGGACTTGGGGAGGTGCATGCATGCAGAAAGGGGGGAGGGTGGGACCAGGAGGGGAGGAGGGAGGGGCTTATGGGGGAATACAAAATGAATAAAGTGTAATTAATAAAAATTTAAAAAAACAGGAAAAAAGATATAAACATAAAAAATAAGTAAAAAAAATGGAAAAAAAGAAGACAACAGTCTACAACATTTACCACCTTCATTGGGGTATGGCATTATATTTTCCCTAGTTCCGGTATTACCTGATACATGGAGGAGTTGACATCGAAGCCACATTTATGGCTAAATACTCAACAATCATTTATTCTCAGTATTTTGACCAGTTATGAGTTTCTTCAGTTATTCTGACCACCTGCAGAAAAAAGAATCTCTGACCAAGGCTGAGGATAGCTGCAAGCTATGAAAATAAACATGAATATTTGTGAAGCTGTTTCCTAATGATGGCCTGCACATTCAGCAACACAACAGCATTAGCTTCCTTGGTAAGGCATATGACCACCCTAACCATCAAATTTTGACCAAGTTTACACTGCCAGACATTAATCCTCTCCTGTGGACCAGGCATCATATCTATCTGAGAAAGGGCTCAGTCACACTATAACAGTCATGCTACTACTGTGCCAGAGAGAATATCATAGTTGGCTGTTATAGAACACAGGATCTACAACTAGGTAATTCTTCTAATGGCTTCCTTTGTCAGCATTCACAATACTTCCAGCGCTGTGAAATCTAACCAACAAGCTTAATTTCCCTCTGTACTGAAACCAAAGTATGAGCCATCTACAACAGTATAATTTTACTATCTAGTTCAGATGAACAACCAAAAGCAGTGACTGTATCCTGTATTGTTTGTGGTCCTCCATGGTTCCTAACCAAGAACCCTAAATGAGGGACCCCACCTCTATTCACATGGTCATTTGTAGGAGCAGCTTTCTCCACTCACACAGGAGGCCTCTGTTCAGACTTTTAATTTTCTTTACCCTTTAGTTTTTTTTAACTGGTTTATAGAGTAGCATGCTTCCTTGTGTGTGTGTGTGTGTGTGTGTGTGTGTGTGTGTGTGTGTTTTCTTGCATCATTAGTTTTTTCCCACCCCTCCTCTTCACATCACTCTACCCAGCAATCCTCACTTAAACCCTTTGGAGAAAGAAAAAGTCAGAGAACAGATTTTTCAGCTATTATCTAAAACAGTCATTTGAGTATGAACACTGTTATTGAAAGGTTTTATGCACTAAAAAACATTACACTGTCTAGAGACTATTTATTCTTAATTTTTCTTTTCCTCTAAGTTCAATATGACAGCAGAGTAGGAATTTTTTCAAGTTATATATATATTATTTATATAATAAATATATATTATTTATATAATAATATATATAATATATATACTTGATGTGAATGACAACCTGCACATTAAGATATTACATACATGTCAGCCATGTGCTTTCTAAGTTCAGAATACTAGTTATTATATTTACAATTCATGGAATCTTCATGAGCTGGCATTATTTATCTGATGTGCCTCAGTCTCCATATCTATAAAATGTTTACACAGTTATAGATTAAATCAGCCAATGCATGGCTTATAATACTACTAAGAATTAGTTCTTATTTTCCCTTCATATAAGATATCATATACACAAAAATATATTGAAAAAGAACTAAGCTGTCCTTATAAATTAGAAACTTTGAAGATGTGAAGTACAGCTTAAAACCAATGACTCATTCATTCTAAGGTTTGCCCTCTGCAACTTCTTATTATTAAGTTGGTATTGGTATAACAGTATGTATATAGATGTATTCTTCTCACATGTGAATCTCGCTGTTCCTGGATCCTGTGGAATGTGATTTGATAACCTACAAAATTGTTAGCATGACGCTGAATTTCAGGCCAGTTACAAGTGATGCTTTGCTAGAAGCTGGGTATCTCCTGCAGCACATCTTTTGAGTAGAAATATGTGAATGGTCCTGAAACTCCAGAAATGTGATAATCACTGGGAGTGGACTGGTTCAACATCTTGGTGTTTCGATTTCTTGATAAATCAATCTCCAGACTCGCCTTGTTCACGGAGTGAGGCTAACTTACCTGTTCAAAGTACATCACTTCTGTCCTCCAGTTTTCATATTGGCTTCCTGTCAGGGTTCCCATTGATTTTAAAGTTTTATCGTGGACATTTAAAGCACTTAATGGCCTGATACCTTCTTATATTAATGATTTGCTTATCCCCATAGGACAAGAATAAATTTTGAGATCTTCTTCTGCTAGCTGGATGTCAGTCTTAAATGTCACCTTGAGAATCAGACTGAAAAGGCTTTTTGCTTTTTTTTCATTTATTTTTGAGATCAGATAAGACATAAGAAAGAAAATGGCACATATCTTTTAAAGGTCAACAGGGTACATGGGGAAATATGATATATCAAGACCTTTGGTTTATCAAATCAATGCATCTTTTCAAATTCTCAAATAATATTTGTAATGTAGCAAATTATATTATCAAATCTCCCAGAAATTATAGTAAAAGACTAAATCTATGAATTGTAGAAATCATTGAAATAGCATTTGATATTTTAGAGCCTTAGAAAATAAATGTTAATTGTTACAATAAACTAATAAACATAAAATTCAGTTAGTCAAGGAGTGGCTTTAACAGCCTGGAATACAAGGTTTACTATATAGACTGAAAGAGTATTATTCTTTTTTTTCTTGTATGACAAATAAATTATAATATAATTCTTAAAGTATGCTTCTCAAAGTATTATTTTTATATTTGTAGATATTTATAAGTTATATCAATGATATCACATTATTAATCACTGGTAGTCTTTTGGTATTTAATTATTAAAACTAGTGTGTTCTATGCATCTGTGTTACATTGTTTGGTAAATGGTATATGGTTAGTGCTCAAATCAGTCTGGTTATTTGGAAAGAAATTAACTGTTTTAAAGTGTTAAAGCATAATGTAGGAATAAATTATTATCAAGGTACCCTATAAAAAGAACATTTAGTTCATGATACATACAAATCACTTTTGCCTTTCCTTATCTATCTATCTATCTATCTATCTATCTATCTATCTATCTATCTATCTATCTATCTGTGTTTTTATTATCAATTTTGTTCTTGGACATTTTCATACATGTATATGATTCATTCTGATTGTTACCAACTTCCAATGTCTGGCCCCCACTCCAGTCAACTCCCCTCTTCTCCTTATAAGTCTGTTTTTATTATATACACATTTTTTTTTTGTTTTTACTAAAATATCTGGCCAACAAGCTCCCAGGAGACTCTTGTCTCTGCTTCCCCAGCACTAGGATAAAAGAATTCATAACAAGAAATGCAAGCTCCCAACAGGGACTGTTTCAGACAGGAACTCAGTGGCAGGCTCTTTGACACCCCCCCCCCCCAAGGGAGGAGCAGTCCTGCTAGGCCACAGTGGAGGACTTTGCAGCCAGTCCTGAAGATACCTGATAAAACAGGATCAGATGAATGGGGAGGAGGTCCTCCCCAATTAGTGGACTTGGAAAGGAGCAGGGAAGAGATGAGGGAGGGAGGGTAAGATTGGGAGGGAATGAGGGAGCGGGATACAGCTGGGATACAGAGTTAACACAATGTAAATAATAATAAAAATAAAAAAAGATAAAAAACAAAACAAAAAAGAATTGCAAGCTCCCTAATCTTTATATAATTCATGGAAATCTGGTTACATGGGCACAGATTGATATGGCTTTTAGGGGAGTAAATAGAACCAAGAAGAAAGTCATGTTCACCCTCCTCCAATTTCTTTCTCTTGACAGAGAACCCAGGTAGAAACATTTTAAGCTGCTGAATATCCCTACCAGGGAATGGTGATGGGTACCTGACTTTTTGTAGATGCTTAGAATCCAAATTCTGCTCCCCATGCTTATGTAAAGTGAGCACTTAATCAATTGGGATATCTCCTCAATCTCTAGATCTTTGTTGAAAAGTCTATATACGAAAGTCTTTATATGAAAATAAAGAAAAAAGAAAAAATATAAATTGTGAAATGTTTTATTTATTCTGAAGACATATTTATTTATTATCTTCCCATTAGAAAATCCAACATTTGATGCTATAAGTGCTAAATATGAAAGGTCAATAAGCTTACTAAATTAATAATCTAAGAAAAGAAGAAAATTTGTTAAAATAGAAGAACTGCCATTTTTTATTCTACTTCCAAAAGAAAAGTAATGTTATAGAAATTGAGAACGAGCCAAACTTCCTAATCAGTACTCAATTCATAGAAATTTAGTTCCATGAGTTTAGGAGAGAAAATAAAAATAAAAAAGAAGGTCATTTTTAAATAAACATTTTAAGTACTTAATAGCTCGTTCTTTTGAGTTTCTGAAGAATCTTTAGAGGAACAACTATGTTGATGGTACTAGAGGTTTAAATCATGAGAAATGCTGTGGGTAGCATGATAAAAATCTTCTGCTGCTTTTCTTTCTTCTGGATAAGTAATGAGGAAGGACGTTTAGAAGAAGAAATGCCTACATCTTATTCCTGACTGTTTTTAACCTTAGTGTTCTTGGGGCTTCAGGGACATTTTGCTGGAAATCAGGAACATGAAAATTTTATTATAACAGCATTATTGAAGGTATAATTACTGAGCAATAAACTATGCATACTTAAAGTATATATATTTTAACACATGTATATAGCCATATGGTCACTATCACACACACACATAAAAAATGCTATTTGGTAGAGATACAGTCTTAGGTCAGGAGGTGAAGAAATAAGTCAGACATCATGAAAATTTACCACATTTATTACTTAGGCATGGACCCTCTCCTTTTCTGTCTGTTGATTCAACATGAACTCACCAGTGATAAAGTGAACATCCTCAGGATACAATCATCCCTCACAAGCCCATTAAGCGACAACCAAGAGTTTAGCCTATAATGTGTAAGGATGCCATCAGGAGTAGCTTCTCTACTTGAAACCTTCTTTAGATTTTATTTTTTCTCACTCTCATTCTGTGTGTGTGTGTGTGTGTGTGTGTGTGTGTGTAACTATTTTTCTAATGTATTTTATAGGTGTTATAAACAATTGAAGCCTAATTGAACACAGAACCAATCTATGGTCACTACTTTTTTTCTGTTTTCTCTTTGATGATGTTACTTATTGAGGATAATAATATGTGCTTCCTTTGCATTGGTTTTATGGAAGACATTATGAAAACAATGGGGGATCGGAATGAGAACTAATCTGGAGAAGGCAGCTGCACAACAAGGAAAGATGTTCTTCACTCCCTGGCCAGAGCCTCTTCTCTGATGACCACAATTCCTTGAAATAGCTACCTTATATATTTTTAAATTTGACACATAAAATTCTCCTTTTCTTTCTGTTTATTTTCTGATAATTTGTAGTTTGTAAACATTTGTGTTTTCTCAGTGACTCAAACACTTACCAGCATTGCCTGAACCTTGTCATTTTCCATAATGCATCAGTAGGAGATCTGCTTTTAGATATTTCTCAGCAAGTGAAAGTATTTTGAATTCTTTGCTAATCCAAAGTTCAGTTTTACAAAGTAGAATTTGATTTTTTTTTTTTTGTCTAGGCAAAGTAATAGAGGAAACAGATTATTGAATAGTAATGGAGACACAATCAAATTTCTAGATGGATATGGCAGGATCTCAATAAAAATAATATGTTCTGACAACTTTAATATTTCAATATCATTTTCAAATAAGGACCACGGAGGACACATTGTATAATGTGAGCAACACAACACCTAGGAATCATCTGAGTCAGTCAGGATTTCTCAAATCTTGGGAAGCTAGCTCAAAGGTTTTGTGGAAATCTTCATAATCAGGTCAGGGAGAGCATGGTGAGTGAAGAAAGATGGTGAGCTCTTCAAGAAATTTATGTTTGAAGATCAATTTTATATTGTTCATGAGGTCAGCAATATAATTTAGTATTTTTCAAGGATAATTCGATGACAATAATAGTGTTAAAAAAACTGACCAAAGCATTTTCTAAATACTCTTGATTACGGTGATCTTGAAGAAGGGGATTTTTGCTTGTTGGAACTTGAAAAAGAGGGGGGATTTTGAGCATATAATATTTTAATTACTGTTTTGAGAATTTCATACATGCACACAATTTCATAACATTGATCATTTTTGCTACCTATTTCCCCCTACCTCTTTCCAGACTTACCCCCTCACCCTCATAACTTCAATCCCTCACTTGGTTTTCATAGACTCCTGAGTCTAGTTTGTACAACCCACATGCCCATGGCTGTGGTGCTAAACATTACAGCATGGCGGACCTGCAAGGAACCCACATCCTCAGAGAAAATAGAGATCTCCAAGAAGCCATCAAGTGTCAACAACTCCTTACTGAGAGGTGTGGGCTCAGGGACCCATTTCCTTTTTCTTGTTAGAGCCTTGACTAGCTTGATCTTGTGCATGTTAATGCAGGTCACTTCACATTTGTGAGTTCGTGAATGAAGAAGCCAGTCATGTCCAAAAGACACTGGTTCAGCTCAGTCTTCTCTGGCCTCTGGCTCTTAAAATCATTCTGCTCCCTCTTCCATGGTCCAAGTCCCTCAACGGTGAGTGTGGTATAGATGTGCAGAAAGCAGCAGGTGCCTCGGATCTGGCACTCCTTCCAGCTGGACTTTGCAGCCTTTTAACTCACCCAACAGAAAATGTGTCTTACTTTCAGCACTAAGACACCAGAATTTGAATCAGTCTCTAACAGATCAACTAATTATTTTTCCCCCTGACATTTCAAAAGCCAATGACAAAGAGTCTCCAAACTATCTCTACTATAAATGTGAAACTCAGAACATGATTTCCACAGATCTAGAGAAAGAAATATGTTTACATGATAAGTTGGTAGGATATAAATTTCCTTTAGTGGTTTAGGAACTGGATTTAAATTCAGCAAAGTAAATGTACATTTAAGTATTTTAATCACTATTAAAGTATTTCATAGCATAAGCAAAAATCAGTAATATATTTATTTTAAAAAGTAGAATCAAATCAGGCATGCTTTTAACCTGTTTAAGGTATCTAGAAAATATTTAATACAGATTTTATGGGGTTTGCACTCCTATCATCTTTGTAACTGGATATTCAATTTTTTTTCCTTTTTTTATGTTTTATTTTTGGGGGGAAAAGATTTTTTTTTATTACTTACACTTTATTCATTTTGTATCCACCCATAAGTCCCTCCCTCCTCCCCTCCCGGTCCCACCCTCCCTCCCCTTTCTGCATGCATGCCACTCCCCAAGTCCAATGATAGGGGAGGTTCTCCTCTCCTTTCTGATCTTAGTCTATCAGTTCTCATCAAAAGTGGCTGCATAATCCTCTACCATGGCCTGGTAAGGCTGCTCCCCCCTCAGGGGGAGGTGATCAACAAGCAGGCCAATCAGATTATGTCAGAGGCAGCCATTACTATGTAACCCACTTGGACACTGAACTGCCATGGGCTAGATCTGTGCAGGAGTTCTAGGTTATCTCCACAAATAGTCATTGGTTGGAGTATGAGTCTCTGGGAAGTTCCCTGTGTTCAAATTATCTTGTTCTGTTGCTCTGCTTGTGGAGTTCACATCCCCACCAGCTCTTACTATTTCCCACTTCTTACATAAAATTCCATTCACTCTGCCCATCAGTTGGCCATCAGGGTCAGCATCTGCTTTGACAGTCTATACTGCAGACACTTTCAGAGGCCCTATGTGGCAGGTTTCAAGGTTGTTTCCTGTTTTCTTCTGGCTTTCAGAGGCCCTCTGTAGCAGGTTCCGAGGTTGTTTCCTATTTTCTTTTTCTTCTGATGTCCATCCTCTTTGCCTTTCAGGACGGGGCATGAACATTTTAGTTAGGGTCCTCTCTTCTGCTTAGTTTGTTTAGATGTACAGATTTTAGTGGGTTTATTCTATGTTGTATGTTTATATGAATGAGTGTATACAATGCGTGTCTTTTTGCTTCTGGGACAACTCACTCAGGATGATCCTTTGCGGGTCCTACCATTTACCTGCAAATTTCATGACTTCCTTATTTTTCATTGCTGAGTAATACTCCATTGTATAGATGTACCACAGTTTCTGCATCCATTCTTCAGTTGACGGGCATCTGGGTTGTTTCCAGCTTCTGGCTATTACAAATAAAGCTGCTACAAACATGGTTGAGCAAATGTCCTTTTTGTGTACTTGAGCCTCTTTTGGGTATATGCCTAGGAGTGGTATGGCTGGAACTTGAGGA
>NW_026588349.1:0-1270 GCF_907164565.1 Psammomys obesus | reverse complement strand
CACTGGAGCAAAAAATAGGCATAAAATTTTCTGAAGTGTTGATATAGTATAATACCAGTCTTCAAAAAAATTAAAATAAGGAAGTATACATGTTTCAATATTTGAATAAACTGGAGTTTGAGCTTTTGAAAATAAACATACTTGAGTGTATATATATATATATATATATATATATATATATATATAATTCAAAATTAATTAACACATATTTTTGAAAGATAATACTTAATTCATAATTCATATCTATATACTTACAAGAGATCAACAACAAAGTTAAATAGTTGCTGGAGCCAGCCAGCAGAGTAGAACGGTTCTTGAGTCGGGAGTGAGGATTAAAATTAATAAAAAAAGACACACAGTACACAGGAGGTTTTTTTAAGAAGGTCCAGACTCAGCATATACAGCCACAGCATAAAGCCTCTAGCCTCTAGCAGCAACTCTCCTCACTGCAGCAAAAACTAGCAGCCCTAGCAGCCACTGTCAGCCCATTAGCAGCAACTCTCCTTGCTGCAACCGCTGGCCTGTCTTTTTATTGTAGAGTTTTTAAGCCAGAGTAAAAACATCTCAGAACAATGAGTTAATTTCCACGAGGAGCCTGAGGAAGAGGTGTGATCCTCACAAGCTATCCCACCTGCTGTCACAAACAAAAGGAGATGGACTTGCAAATTCTTCCCTGACTTAGAGAAGGTTGGTAAAAGCAGTCTGAGATTTAAATATCAAAGTAGCTGCCAGAATCACCACTCCCCGACAAATAGTTACAAAGTGGGACTGCATTATTTTCTTATTTTTAATTTTTAATTTTATGTGCGCTGATGTTTTGCCTGCATGTATATCTGTGTTAGGGTGTCAGATCACTTAAAACTGGAGCTACGGCCAGTTTTGAGCTTCCATGTTGCTGTTTGGAATTGGATGAGTAGCCAGTACTCTTTAACTGCTGAGCCATTTCTCCACCCCAGGACTACATTTTTCAAAACGAAGTTTAAAGAAAAGAAAGATACATTAAACAAAACTTAGATAATATAAAGATAAAATTCTAAAAATAAAATAAAGTTAATACTTTATATGAAAATGTTTATGACTTGCGCCAAAACAAAAATTCATTGTCAATAGCATGCTTAAAGTATCGGTTTTCTATAATGCAGTGAAACCTGTCAATCATTCAACTCAAAAAAATTATTTCAAACATTTTACAAACGTAAATTAACAAGATAAAGAGAGCAGAAGTATACAGAAAAAAACAACAACACTTTCTGCATTCCAAATGATCTAA
>NW_026588348.1:0-1607 GCF_907164565.1 Psammomys obesus | reverse complement strand
CTGATAAACAAGTTAAAATTATTTTAAAATGCCATCAAAAACAGTTATAGGCTGTCCAGGCTGTCCATAAACAAAATACAACAAAGGCATTCTTTTCAACTTCATGTTGGGAAGCCACTGCTAATAAAACCCCCACAACCTTACCAAGGTAGTTGGCTGACCAACCTATTTGGATTGAACAATGGTCTATGAGTAAAGAAAAATTACTGGCACTAGAACAGTTAGTCCTGGAACAGCTGGAGGCTCAACATTTAGAGGAATCCAACAGCCCTTGGAATTCTCCTGTATTTGTCATCAAAAAGAAATCTGGAAAATGGAGGATGTTAACAGATCTCAGAGCCATTAACAAAATTATTCAGTCAATGAGATCATTACAATCCAGAATCCCATTGCCTTCCTTTTTACCTAAGGAATGACCTATTATAGTGATTGATTTAAAGGACTGCTTTTTCACAATTCCTTTACATGAGCATGATAGGAAAATGTTTGCTTTCTTAGTACCTACTTTGAATAGAAGCTGTCCAATAAAGAGATATCACTCAAGGGTCCTACTACAGGGGATGTTGAACAGTCCTACTTTGTGCCAATATTTTGTACAATAGCTGTTGGAGATAATTTATAAGCAGTTTTCTCATTCCATAATTTACCACTTTATGGATGATATCTTATTAGCTGATTCAGATAGAAAAACATTAGAAAATATGTTTGATGAAATAAATAGAACTTTGCCTTGTTGGGGTTTAGAGATTGCTCCTGAAAAAGTACAAAGAGGAGAGTCTATTATTTACCTAGGATACAAAATAGGTCTATAGAAAACTCAACCACAAAAAGTACAAATTAGAAGAACCCAATTAAAAACTCTCAATAATTTTCAGAAATTGCTGTGAGATATTAACTGGCTATAGCCTACATTTGGTTTAGCTACTCAAGAGCTAAATAACTTATTTCAAACCTTACAGGATGAGAAGGATTTTAAAAGTCCAAGAACATTATCAACTGAAGATGAAAGTAAATTGGCTCTGGTAGAAAGGAAATTACAAGATGCATATATAGACCATATTGATCCAAAGAGGGCCTGTATTTTGGTTATCTTGTTTTCCACTCATTCTCCCACAGAAATTCTTATGCAGAAGGTGGACTGTGTCTTAGAATGGATATTTTTGGCACACAAACAAAATAAAAAATTAAAAACCTATACAGAATATTACCTGCATTGATCCTAAAAGGAAAAATGAGACTTCATCAGTTGGCTGGAATAGATCCAGCTGAAATTGTGGAGCCCTTTATCAATGCTGAGATTGTATCATTATGGGCAGAGAATGGATATTGGCAAAGAGCTTGTTGTGAGTTTTTGGGAGACATCAGCAACAGATACCCCAAAATCAAGTCACTTCAGTTTATAAAAAGAAACAATTGAATTCTCGTATAATAAAAGGAACTCCAATTTCTGGAGCTCCCACATTTTATACGGATGCCAATAAATCAAAAAGGGCAGATTGTAAGTCTGAAAATCTGAGTAAATTGGTGGTGGGTCCTTATGATTCAGTTCAAAAATCAGAATTATATGCAATTCCCTTGGTATTATCAAATTTTCAAGAATCTCTTAA
>NW_026588347.1:0-7203 GCF_907164565.1 Psammomys obesus | reverse complement strand
TTTTTCTCTGACTGGAAGGCCTGGCAGTCAAGTGGCTTTATTAGGTGGAAATGAATGAGGAGGCTCCTACCTCGAGAATGGTGGGCAGTGCTGGTCAGCTACTGTATGAGCTTCCAATTGTCCATTGGATGTTTTGTTTTCATTTCGGGTTTTGTGCTGGAGATGGAACCAAAAGCCTTTTGCATGCTTGGCATGTGCACTACTGCTGAGCCACTGACCCATGACTCTGCATGGACCTTGTGTCAGAAAAGAAAATCTCATGTATTTCGGGGCAGTGTCAACTACAAGTTTGCATATCTTGTTACCTGAAGGCTGGAGCCTACCTGCTTTCTCCAGCCATCTCTAGAAGGAACAACTCAATTTTTGTCAGCGTTAGAATATTCAAGTTTTTTTTCTAATTTATTTTACATAATTATTTCTATATGAGTTTATGTCTCTTTGTGTGTACTTGTGAACACATACATGGACACACACATGCCATGGTTCTAATGCGAAGTTAGAGGACAACTTATAGGGTTTTAACTCTCCTTTTTCTCAGGTCACCTGGCCAGGCAACACATACTTTTCCAAGATGAGAAATCAACTACTTTCTAGAAGAAGGTCAACTTCAAGATGACTAGATATCTTTACCATCCTGTATTGACTTAAAATAAAGTTGGCAAGACCTTCAACAGGCCAGAGCACATAAAAATAAATAAACCTTAAAAATATATTATGTATAAAATGCTGTGTCATCATCTCACACACCTTTATAATCATAGTCATTTTTTGGAAGTTCATTTTCTTAGAAAATGGCAGAATATATTGTTCGTTTTCTCCACCCTTGCCCTGCACAACATTCTTCTGAATAAGCATCCATTGCTGCCATGTGGATTAATCTGTACAGCCCCAGGTCTGCTGCCATAAAAATGTCTCTGCAATCCAAAATTCTCATTCACTGTGATTCTCTCCTTCCACTCTCACCTTACTTTTTCATGTCTGTCCAAAGGCAAAACAGTGGAGTTTGGCTACTAAATTACCCTGTATTGTAATTTCATCTTTTCCTTGCAGGTGGAATTCCAAGGTAGGGCTTAGAAGCCTTCAAAGGAAGCAGCTTTTACAATTCTTGTAAGTGTGCTAAGGTGTGGTAGGTGTTCAGACAGAAAGCTTACCCCCTCAGACATTTTAATGTGGGGCCTGGGAGAAGTAGAAGGGAGGAACGTATGGGTTTGTGATCAAAGCACATTGTGTACAATGTATGAAATTCTCCAGTGATAAATTAAAAAATCAGTACAATGGTAAGTATTATTAAGACATTCATATTATGTAACCAGCCATCTCTAGAACTCTTCCTTCTGTGAAAATAAAATTTTATACTTTTCAAACAACCCATTGTCATTCAATTTTCAGCTATTGTCTATGTATAAGAATAAATTTCATGTCTGATGTTTACAGAGTTTCCGTTTAGGATAGTTCTGTGAAAAGTTCTGATGATGTGTCTTGTAAAGAGAAGAGAAAAAGAGAAGACAAGAAGAAGGGATACATGACCTCAGACAGTATCAGGCCTTGGCTTTGTTCCTTGTGTCTGCATTTGAGGAAGTACACACAGGTTGATTCTGTGCTGATGAGCTTCTTTATCTGTGGAGAGTGGGTGCCAGCCTGGCCCATGCTCTAATCAGTGCGGAAAGCATCCTTCCTGCTGGACTGCCACTAGAGCACAGCGTCAGAAGATGCCTCATGGTCATCAGCCCTATGCTGAGGTCAAGGAAGAGGTGAGTCAATAAGGCATCAAGATCAGATCATTGTATCGGGATTCAGTTGTTTATGTTATGGAGCTTGTTCTATCTAGAATTCATACTTTCCACTTTTCAATGACTCTGAAATATCAGTAAAACTTGTATATAGATTATGGAGTGAGGAAAACTTCTATGGAAAGATGACAGTCTTAAAATATTATTGTTTTTATGGCTGTTCAAGTAATGACCTGCTCCCCAAACCAGCTCTTCCTCATTGGTATTTCCTTTCTCAAATACAAATTGTCATCTCTCACATGTAAATCTCTGCCTTACAGGTTGGAAAGCGGTCTTATGGAGCAAATTCTCCTTCATGAGTTGACTTCTTACTGCTTCCTGTGGTTTTAACCTGAAGCACTTTCATGGGATTTCCGTGGGTTGCTGGCTGACTCACAATAGGTGCATGGACATATAAAGGCCTATGTTCAAGGGTCCAGCTTTAATCTCAAGTAAAAGAACCTTGAGATGCTCTCCTATGGCTGATGTAGGCTGTAATAGCTATGCTTAAATGTAAAAGGTGGAAAGACTGACATCTGCATCATTAACAAAATCAGGGAGAAGGCTCAGGTTAACATCCATCCTCAGTTCATTTTCTGTGCAGCAGGGGGCGCAGTCTCCTAACACAGGCTCATTTCTGTGTCATTTATAACTAAATCAACTCATAGTTTCTCTGAGTTAACACCTCTTCATGCTAAGCATCAAGACTGTTTTCCAGATGACAGTAAAGATGGACTTTTCTCCAGGCTTTGTGGCTGCGCTGATTCTCATACTAGGTAAGTAAAGTGACTTTAAACAGCAAAGTCTTTAGCTGGAATTTACTTAAGAGCATTATTCTCAAGGAGACACTGAGAGCTCTCTCTCTCTCTCTCTCTCTCTCTCTCTCTCTCTCTCTCTCTCCTTTTCTCTACTTTCCTTGCACTCTAGGAAGGACCCATGGAGATTCCGTGACTCAAACAGGAGGCCAAGTGACCATCTCAGAAGGCGAGTTCCTGACAATAAATTGCACATATTCAACCACAAGTATAGCATATCCTGCTCTTTTCTGGTATGTCCTATATCCTGGAGAAGGCCCCCAGCTCCTCCTGAAAGTCATCGCAGCTGGCGAGAAGGGAAGCAGCAGAGGGTTTGAAGCCACATATGATAAAGGAACCACCTCCTTCCACTTGCAGAAAGCCTCAGTGAAAGAGTCAGACTCGGCTGTGTACTACTGTGCTCTGGGTGACACAGTGGTAGACACTGCAGGGGGAGTTGAGCACAAACCGAGAGGAAACAGGTGGCCTGGCTGCTGTGCACCTGCCTCTGAAATCACTGACTTCAGCACAGCTCCTGCGAGGCCTTCCATGTCTCTGCTGGTGAAAATCACAGCAATGTCTGCATGTCAGGCCACATTAACTTTACAAATCATTAGAAGAATGAAGATGGCTCCAGGGTCATGGCTGTAACTCATTCAAGCCATGTTCTCTCAGCGCTGGGGATTAAACCCAGAGCCCCGTGCATGCCAGACAAGTGGTCGACCAGTGAGCCACATTTTAAACCTTATCTACAGGTAATCAAATGTGCTGGAGAAAGTGACCTGTACATAATGTGACCTAACAGAGTCTGGAAGAAAGGTGACAGAAAATGGCAATGATTCCCTAACAAAGCTCTGTGGAATTCTTTCTTTTTCTCTCACATATGAATCCCAACCGCAATTTCCCCTCCTTCCACCAGTCTCTGCCCCCCCACCCCCCACCCTGTCTCCCTGAACCATCAGCCCTCTGTTTCTCCTCAGAAAATAGCAGGCCTCCCAGTGACAGCAACCAAACATGATAATACAAGTTACAATAAGACCAGAAATTTCCTGTCAGAAATAGTCCCTGTTCCCCTTACTAGGAAGAACCAATTGGTTACTGAGCTACCACGGGCTTCATCTTAGCAGAGGTTCTAGGTTATATCCATACATGGTCCTTGGTGGAATGTCAGTCTCAGAAAAGATCCCTGTGCCCAGATATATTTGGTCTTTTTGAGCTCCTATCCTTTCCACGTCATACAAACTCCCCCTTCTTTCATGTGATTCCCTGCACTCTGCCGAAGGTTTGGTTATGAGTCTTAGTATTTGCTTTGATACACTGCTAGGTAGAGAGTCCTTCAGGGGCCCTCTGCAGTAGGCTTCTGTCCTGTTACTTGTTTTCTCCTATGTCCAATGCACTTCCCATTTGTCTTTCTGTGAGGATTGATCATCTTACCCCGGGTCCTCTTTCTTGTTTATCTTCTTTAGTTGTATAGATTTCACTATGTTTATTATATCTTATAGGACTTTATGAGTGAGTATATACCATGTGTGTCTTTCTCCTTCTGGGATACCTCACTCAGAATGATCTTTTTTAGAGCCCACCATTTGCTTGCAAATTTCATGATTTCCTCGTTTTTGATTGCTGAGTAGTATTCCATTGTGTAAAAATACCACAGCTTTTGTATCCATTCCTCTGTTGAGGGACATCTGGGTTGTTTCCAGATTCTGGCTATTACAAATAAAGCTGCTACAAACATGGTTGAGAAAATGTCCTTGTTGTGTACTTGAGCATCTTTTGGATATACGACTAGGAGAGGTATAGCAGGCTCTTTGACTTCCACACTCCCCAAGGGAGGAGCATTCTTGCTAGGCCAAAGAGGAGGACTTTGAAGCCAGTCCTGAAGATACCTGATAAAACAGGGTCAGATGAAAGGGGAGGAGGTCCTTCCCAATCAGTGGACTTGGAAAACGGCAGGGAGGAGGTGAGGGAGGGAGAGAGGGTTGGGGAGGGAATGAGGAAGTAGGAGACAGCTGGGATACAGAGTTAATAAAATGTAACTAATAAAAAATAAAAATAAAAAAAACAAACCAGAAATTCATCATCACATCAAGGCTAAACAAGGCTACCCAGTAGGAGGAAAATGGTCCCATAAGTAGGCAAAAGAGTCAGGAGCAGCCTCATCTCCTGCTGTTAGGAATCCCACAAGAACACCAAGCTACTCAGCCATAACATATACACAGGGAGAGAGAGCAGACCCCTCCTGGCTTCCTGATCCCTGCAAGCACCAGTGAGTCCCCTGGGTCAGCCCATGAGTCAGTTGATTCTGTGGGCTGACCCCTCTGGTTCCTCCAATCCTTCCTCTCCCCCTCTCCCTCCTCCACAAGACTCCAGGAGCTCAGCCTAAACTTTGGCTGTGGGACTGTATCTACTCCCAGCAGTTGCTGGATGCAGTCTCTCTGGTCCCTTTGGTGAAGATTCTGGCAGGCTCCAGTCCCAGAACACTCTGCAGAAAGGACAAACTGTAGGTCTAAGGCTTTGTGGCTAGGCTGGTGTCTAAGTTCCTCCACTTGAGGCCTTGCCTGGCTACAGAAGACGGCTCTGTGTCCCCATTACAGGAGTCTTTGCTAGGGGAAAGTAGCCCTAGCAAACATGCCTCACCTAATTCTCAAGGAGAAGGAAGAGCAGGGACTCGGGTGCAGCAGAGTGAAGAGATGAAGGAGACACTCATTGTGCGGAAGACAGGTCACCTTCACAAGCCAACAGAATCTCTTCTGTTGGGGGAAACTGCTCTCTCTCTCTCCTTTCTTTTTTTTTTCCTTTACTTTAATTTGAGACAGGGTTTCTTTCTATAGCCTTGGCTGTCATGGAACTCTCTTTGTAGACCAGGCTGGCCTCAAACTCACAGAGATCTGCCTTCCTCTGCCTCCCAAGTGTCGAGATTAAAGGTGTGAATCACCAGCATTTTTCTTCTTAAATCCTCCAAGGGATCACATGAGATCCACCTATTTCACAGTGAGATTTAGGCGAGTGTTAGATTAACTGTCTGGGTTCACTGGCCTGGCTATGCTGCCAGAAATACCAGTAATCACATTGTCTTTACTTCTCATAATTCCCTTCTCAAAACCTGTCTTGTCCTGTATGAAATAATTATTCTTGTTTTGATTTTCAGGCATTCTTTCTGCTTTCTCCATCTTTGTGAATTATTAGTTCTCAGATATACAGTTAATCTTCATATATCTAAACAATTTTTACATTTTCCTGGGTTTCAGATTTCACTGAGAAATGAGAAACTTTAAGAAAGGAATTTTCACAACCTTCAGCATATTCCACTTGTCAGTATTTGTGCCAGATGTTCAACTATTTCTTTGTTAGTGTGTAATTCATGAGCACAGAATTGCTGATCCTTAGCTTTTGTGACCAACTTGAGTAATATAGGTCTTGAAAAGTATTTTTGAACTAATAATGAATGGTTTAAAAGCCTATCATTACTACAGAATTTAACATTCGCTCAGAAATACTTTGTATACAAACATGAAATTGTCAAAGAATTAATACAAATATTTTTAAACAGAATTTTAATGTACCCATTTATGACAAAACACATTTTTTGAAACTGGTGACACAGTTGCAAATAGAAAGGAGGAAATGTCACATTCTAAAGGAATCTACATTTTAAGTGAGGAGCTAGTTCAGGCTAGTCGTGATCATTAGCCTCTACTGTGAATCCTTTCTATTCAAACTTTCAGAAGTCTTAGGCATCTACTTTCAGAGAAGGAAAGTAGATATTAGCTGTCTTATTTAGAGCCAGAGTTGACCTGAGGTCCTGAAATACAGTCGCATTGACACTCTACTGTGGTTTCTATACATACATAAGAAGTCACATTCTGCATCACCTCGCTAAACATAAGTAGCCATAAAATGCTTACTCTAATTTTTTGAGCAACTATATCTCTGACCGCGAGATGGCAGTGTTGACATTGGTCCTGTCTCCAGGAGCTGATGTGAGCATCAGGTCTCTGATTGGCTGGTGGTACTTCTTGAGAGTTCTCATTTAATGTACAAGAAAGAGCTGAGGAAATGAGGCAGCAGCTTTGGAGCACACTTCTGCAGTAAAAATGGAGAAGCACCTGCGTGCCTGCTGGGTGCTTTTGTGGCCATGTTTTCAGTGTAAGTGTGTGGAGGTGTTAGCCAGAGGCAAAGAACATTTCCGTAGGATTTGGGGAAAAGATACAATACCTTGGGGTGGAAGGAGGGAAGAAAATCGACCTATTTCTAGATAACCTGAGATGCTTGTATAGGGTAAGGAAAGATGCTAACTACAAGTGCTAAGTGTGTATAATCGATGTCTGGAACTTCACACTGTTTTCTGAACAGGGGTTTCTGGCAAGAACCAAGTGGAGCAGAGTCCCAAGTCCTTGGTCATACTTGAGGGAGAGAGCTGTGTCCTTCAATGCAACTACAGTGTGAGCCCCTTTAACAACTTCAGGTGGTACAAACAAGACACAGTAGAGGTCCCATGTCTCTGGCAATCATAACTTACGCAGAGAACAAAAGGTCAAATGGAAGGTACTCAGCAATTCTGGATGCAGATGCTCAGCACAGCACCCTGCATATCACAGCCTCCCTGCTGGAAGACACGGCCTCCTACATCTGTGTGG
>NW_026588346.1:0-6798 GCF_907164565.1 Psammomys obesus | reverse complement strand
GACATTGCCACTCTCAGTGGACGAGCCTTCCCATATCAATCATCAGTCAACACAATCTCTCAGACATGGCCATTTTGATGTGAGCATGCACTCAACTGAGGCTCCCTCAGATGCTTGTAGGCTCTGAAATGTTGAGAAACTGAAGCAGGTTAGAACACAGAGACAATAATATATGAGAAAGTTTTTAAAATGTGTTAACCATATGTCACTTAAGTAGCAAAAACCCAAACTGATGATTGCAACAACTGGAAAACATAAAACATTTGCCAAGAAATGAGGACAGACAAGCCTTTAGGATCAAGAAGAGAAAAGTTAAATGGTTTCTCCATAGAAAGCGCCAAGCCAACCAACATTCATGGAATTCATAACATAATGTAATAAATTTTCAGAACACAAAAATAGATGAGGGTCTATATAACTAGACTATAATGTATAAAATCATGCAACATCATCTATAAAAACACAAAGACAGACTTATAAATATAACACAGTCCTTTAAACAAGAATTACATGATTATAATTAAAATCAAAGAAATCACTGGCTAGCACTCACCCTATGCACTCTGGTTCTCTCCTTTCACAATAATAGAAAATGCATTGAAAGTGGAGGGCTCTTCCAACAGCAAAGAATCACTTAAAGCATATAAATGTTTCAACATTGGAGAAAATGTCAGACCATCCCCATGTGACCTCTGCCTCTCTCACCTCTGTGTCCCAGTCCCCAACTACAGGCAGACACTCCCTGCTTAAGCAAAGACCATGCTGCTCACAGACTAGGTAGTCTCTCCAAAGACCTACTCCGCTATCTGGTAGGGTACAGACTAGGTAGTCTGTCCAAGGACCTACCCCACTATCTCCCATTGCTCGTGGGAGTGCAAACTTGTACAACCAACCATGAAAATCAGTCTAGCAGTTTCTCAGAAAATTGGGAATAGTTCCACCTCAAGTCCCAGCTATAACACTCTTGGGCATATACCTAAAAGATGCTCTACCATGCCACGAGGACAACCGCTCCACTATGTGCATAGCAGTTTTATTCGTAATAGCTAGTATCTGGAAACAACCCAGATGTACATCAACCGAGGAAAAGATAAAGAATGTGTGGTACATTTACACAGTGGAATACGAGTCAGCTATTAAAAAAAAAAAAAAAAAGGAAATCGTGAAAATTTCAGGCAAGTGGATGGAACTAGAAAAGATCATCCTGAGTGAGGTAACCCAAAAGACATGCATGGTATGTACTCACTTATAAGTGGATATTAGCCATAAAGTACAGGATAATAATGCTACAATCTATAGACTCAAAGAAGCTAAGTAAGAAGGAGGGCTCAAGGGAGGATGGTTGAAGCTTACTCAGAGGGGAAATACAATAGGCATTGGAGGTAGATGGAGGGAGGAAACTGGGTAGGAGGAGGGATGCAGAGGAGAGCAGGAGTGGGGAATAGCAGTAGGGAAAGCAGAGAAGAAAGGGCTAGGCGAGAGAACAGAAATCAGAGGTGTGTTGGGGGTGGGATATATATGGGACTTACCAGAGCCTCAGGATTCAGGGGGCCCCAGGAAGTCTATGAGGGTCACCCCTAGCTGAGATTCCTAGCAGCAGGAGATATGGAGACTGAAGAAGCAACCTCCTGTAGCCAGACAGGACTTTCCAGTGGAGGGATAGGGACAACATTCCATCCATAAAACCTTCCACCCCAAATTTATCCTGCCTACAAAATGTGTAGAGACAAAGATGGAGCAAAGATTGAAGGAATGGCCAGTCAAAGAGTTGACCTACTTGAGACTCATCCCATGGGCGACACTATTAATATTACTCCTTTATGCTTGTAGACAGGAGCCTAGCTTAACTCCTCTGAGAATCTTCACCCAGCAGCTGATGGAAACAGATGCAGAGACTGACTTCTAAATTTTAGACAGAGCTCCAGGAATCCTAAGGAAGAGTTTGGGGAGTGATTGAGGGAGCAAGATGGGTAAAGGAATTCACAAGAAGAACTACAAAATCAAATAACCTGGGCCCCTGTGGCTTACAGAAATGGAAGCAACAACCAAAGAACATGCATGGACAGGTCCTAGGACCCCTGCACATATATAGCAGGTGTGCCGCTCATGTGGGTCCCCTAACACCTGTAGTGGGGAACTTCTCTGGCTCTGATGCCTCCCTTTGGATCCTGTTCCCCTAACTGGGCTGCCTTGTCTAGCCTCAGTTAGAGAGAATGTGCCTAGTACTGCAGCATCTTAATAGGCCAGGGAGGGTTGGTACCTATGGAGGACTTCCCCTTTCCCTGAGGAGGAGGGGAGGGGAGAATGGTGAGGAAAAGTGTGTAAAGGGGGGGATTTAGGGAGGATTGCTGTGATCAACATTTAAGTGAATAAAAATAAATTAATGGAGGAAAAGCGAAACTTGAAAAGTGACTTTTTAAAAAGATATACTTGAAAAATACATAGGTACACTGACTAAGAAAAAGAGCAGGACCTTCCCTGTAGAGGGAATGGCATTAATAAGACAGTGTTGGACCTTGTCCCTGTGTGCAATGTGTAACCTGACACACAGCTATAGCCAAGAGACTGCATCTCAAATTTTCTGAACCAACTTAACTGTGTCTATCGGCATAGCACAGTCCCTTAACTGAACATTCAGTATTCACTGGCTCAAGCCAACTTACCCAAATTGTACACCCACCAATCTGGTCTCTTTTCATTCACACATGCATGAATTAATACATGCTGGGAAACTACAAAACCACTCACCCTTCCTCAATCAGAATCTTCTTCACAATGCTGACTCCTGCAGCTGACTGCCTTAAACTTTATTTTTTGATCAAGCTGTTGTCTCTGTAAACTGCTGCTCCTGTTCTGGTGTGAAGGCAGAATCCATGCTCCACATGCAAATCCTTTTCTTGTTACAGCAATGGAGATTTCATTACATGACTCAAATGCTTAATTTTAAAACTCTGTTGGTACAGTCCTTTAACTTAAGAATTTGAGAACTTTGGGGCTGGAGAATGGCTCAGAGGTTAAGAGCACTGGCTATTCTTCCAAAGGTCCTGAGTTCAATTCCCAGTAACCACATGGTGGCTCACAACCAACCGTCTGTAGTGAGACCTGGTGCCTGCTATTGGCATGCAGGCAGAACATTGTTTAAATAATATATATATTTATTTGTTTGTTTGATTATTTATTTATTTATCTTTTCAAAAAAGAATCTGAGAAACTTAATCAAGAGGCAAGCAAGGTCCTGGGGAGCAACAGACTGGGATCAAGACGACCTAAGTCAACATAGCTAGTCTTAGAGACTTTTTTTTAAAAAGGCTGTAGATGCAGCTGCTCTAGAATTAATATCCCTTCCAAGAAACAAATCACAGTACATATAAAAGATTAATTAAGAAAAATCTGTTTAGTGACAGCATGCATTCAGCTCTGGCTAATGCTCAAAGAGTAGCCATCAAAGAACAGATTTTGCATTCCACATATGCTGTCACCCTTAATTTTCTTTTAGTTTCAGGCTCCAGGTTATGTTTCGAATGATCTGAATATAGACTGGTGTGTGGAGCTAAAAAATGGCTGCTTGATTCCAGCCTGCTTGAAATCCATGAAGCACAGTGTGCTTAGCATGACACGGTGATTTTTTTCACCCCTGGACCAGAGGTGTTCTTTGTTCTTTAGATCTGTGCTCAACCGTTTCGATTTGGCAGGTATCTGCATGAGAACTTGCTTCCCACTTACCTGAGAACTTTTCTCCTGCTTTTAGAATTTCCTTGAGAATATCCTGCTCTGAGATTTTCACTGAAACAAGTTCCTCCCCCTGAATTGCCCATTCTTACTCTTTATAACTTTAACCTAAAGAACAATAAAAGGAGACTTGATCAGAATTCTATTTGGCTCCATTCTTTGCATCTTACCCCCTTTTTTAGGGTCTCCTTTGACTGAGCTGCAGGCCGGGTAAGACTGGAGATTGCAAATTTAGCCACATAGACAGATATTTACACAGCAAAGACAGTCCCACAATTATTTCTTAAATACAAACAGCAGATTAATCTTCAGTGACAGGATCCTTAAGTGGTCAGAGGTTCAGAAAGATAGGAAGAGTAGAAGGTAGAAAAGATAGAAGTTGTGCTGGGGAGGTCTACTGTTTTTAACAAAATTTCAATTGTTCAATTTTACCAAGGAAGACAGTGAAGCCAGATGCTGGGATGAAAAAGCTCAAGGAGGCAGAGAAAGCACCCAGCTGAACTTCTTCCTCAGCTGAAGACCCAGAAGGAATCCCTTTCTCCCATGGCATCTCAAACTGAATGGTCCTCCTTTCTACTTCCTGTGTGTCTCTCTACTTCTCCCCCCTCTCTCTCTTACTCTCTCTATTTTTTCCTAATAATCCTATGTTCACTCCCTGTCAACTGGTTTTTGCTCTACCTCTTGACCTATGATTGACTTTATTTAATCCTGTTTATAATACTGAAGCAGAAAGCTCTTGGATTAAAGGTATGTTTTTCCAGTAAATATCACAATCTCAGAGGTGACAGTAGGATCAAATATCCTGCAACAGAGGTCTTGCACAAGCTACGTTTTACGCCAAGTAAGCTCCTTAAGAAGACTACCACCTTATATACCACTTCCAGGGGGAAAATGGAAAGAAATAAAAGATTTCTATGAAGTCAGAAGAAACTATCATACAATGGGACGAACTCAGGAGAAGTCTAATAGAACAATGCTGCACAAGGGGAACACAGACTACTCAAGAACATTACTGACCAAGACTACAGTGTCTTTGGGACTAGTTACCATAGCCCCATGTGGTGGGAAGACTTGGGTTCTCAGCATCTGAAGCAACCCCTCTGCAAAGGCCCTGGCTTCAGATCATTACCAGGTCTCCCAAGCATGTTCCTTGCTCTAGAGAAGGAGCTTTATTTCATTCTCAATAAAGCAGGGCCTCAGAGAAAGCTCTCAAGGCCTAGGCCCCCAGGCTGTTCCTGGCTCAGCCAAGCATGTTCTTGGGTGTGAGAAGGAGCTGTGTCATTCTCCATACATGAGGGCCTCATGGAAAGCCTTGCTTGATCAATCTAGCCCTTAACACAAGGGTTTTCCCTTTCCAAATTGTCACCTCTTTTCAAGAAGAACACTGGACCTTTATGGCACACCTGGCCTTAATGTTGGTTGTGACTCTGTAATGCCCATTGAGCAGCTTGGTGGAGGTCTGTTCTTTGGTATGAGGATGGGCCTAGAGGTTGGTGTGTATCTGAGTTGTCTCATTTGTTGTGGTTTGGAGCCATCTGTCTGGACAATCCTAGTGAACAAACTTGTGTTCCTAAGCATCCTAATCTCTAACAGGCCTGGAGAGCATACTACTCATCTGTGGGGTGTTTTAGAGTCAGCCCTCCCTCAGCTAAATTCTACTCGGCGTCACTTGCTATTTCCTAAGCATTGGTAAATTCTTTACATCATCGATCCTACTCTTGTACATCGCAGCTTAATACTGGCATGCTACTTAACACACGAGATGCCTTTTACAGCCTCCACAAAATTAACTTCAAATGGATCTTACACCTAAATGTTAAATGCTAAGGGCAGAACTTGTAGAAGATACCAGAGAAACTAGGGCTCTCCGAGTTTGGCTTCTTTCCAAGGGTGTTTCTACACACAAGCCCCTGCTCCAAATGCTTTGCATAGATGCAGCTCCCAATGTGAAGTTATGCAAAACCCACTGCCACTACCAAGTCCGAGAAGTGACAAGGACTAAAAGGGACCTTTGGCCACCCTTACCACCCTGCCCCAGTGATGACTCCAGCTACCACTGCTCAACCGCCTGCGCCTTCCCGATGTGGACAGCGACCCTGTGCTCACCATTTCACAGCTTCGGGGCTTGCCTGAGCTCCCCCACAGCACCCAGCAGAAGTGCTCAGAACACTTCACACGGAACCACTCAGGCCGGCTTAGCAACAGAGCTGAACCTGTAGCGTGGCACCCGGAAAAACACGCCTCCTCTTCTTGACTGGCAGGTCCACCTGGAGGCCATGATTGGCCAGTGAGTCTTGAGTGACATGAGCACCTCCTTTAGGGATCCAGTGTGCTGAAGGGACACAGCATAGTGGTTCCTGGCCTAGGCTTCCAGTCCAGGGCCAGACATTTCCGGATGGAGATTTGCATTTCAATAGCGCTTGTGCCCATCCTCCGATAGCCTACCCGACTGTCTTTCCACACAGCCAGGGGAGGACCACCAGTCCGGTTCCCGCTGCTCAGCCGCCTTCTCCCCTTTGTGGGCAGGGACCCTGCGCTCACTACTTGGAGACTTTGGAGCTTGCCTGAGCTCCGCTCACAGCACTCACTAGGCACTTCGCTTTCTTCCTCCTGAAGTCAAGGTGGATAAGCACGCATAAGTAATTCCTAGAATTAACCTCTAAACCTCACCAGCCTGGAAACCTGGTAACTTCCTGGAATGCTGGGAACTGTAGTTCTTTGGAAACAACAAAGCCTCATGGGAAAGAACAGCTGCCTAATGGATTTGCCCTTAAAAGCTCCTGCAACAGTTGACTGGGGCCTCCCATCTGGAAAATAAGGCAGAATTGTCCTGACCAAAGCCTGATTTTGTGTGGAGCCGTAAATGGTTGTCTGTTTCTCTTGTCTGATTTGGAATCCATGAAGCACACTGTGCCAAGCACAGCATGGTGATTTTCCACCCCTGGACCGCAGGTGTTCTTTGTTTTTTAGATGTTCACTCAACCATTTAGATTTGGCAGTTATAGCATGAGAACTTTCAGCCTGCACTGAAGACATCCTGCTTTTCGGTTTTTACAGAACTAGCCCCCC
>NW_026588345.1:1446-4393 GCF_907164565.1 Psammomys obesus | reverse complement strand
GATGTCTGGACTTTGCTGCAGTGTGTGTGCTGGCCTGTCATGAGAACCATTGTGTATGCACAGACTGAGAGCCTGAACCAACAGTAAGAAGCAGCTGTAGCATTCAAAGTCTTCTCTGATATTGTTGAAGTCTGAGCCTGTTCCAAAACTTAAGCCAATAATCTCCTTGGATCTGCCTTGATGCAGGTGTCTGTCTCTGTGTAGTGGAGAGCCTGACATGTCCCTTCCTTTGCTTTGCCTCAGCCTCGTCCTACAACCTGTGTATGCATCGATGGAGTTGCCTCTGTTCACTTATGGTTATAAAGGAGAGACCAACACCTACATGGAGGCAGATGTTAAGGTCGCTATATTTATCCCCATTTCCATCCCACTTGATCTATCCCAATACCTCCATATCCTTTTTGACAAAAAACCAACTCTACTATGGAAGTTCGACCTGTGAGTACTTGCTTGAATGTGCTATGCTTGTTCTGGTTAAAAGATAGTACATGACCTGCTAAACACATGTAATTCCAATGAGAATAATGAACTAGACACAGAACCATGTAAAAAACAGTTTCACAATTTTTTTCTGCTTCATTGTGCCTCTGCAAACATTTCCACTTCTCTTTGTTATGTTTCCAGTCAGAAAGAAATCAGGGATAGAAAAAAGAACAACTTTTATGTCTGCTCCATGGTGTGATTCCATGGTGAGACTTACATATTTTTAACACACTGACTCTAATATGTCAAGATCAGTTTCCATTCTTCTCAGGTTTATTTGGCCATCTAAATGTCTTATGTTTAAATATCTGTTTCTTTCCAGAGACTTGGAGAGTTTCTGTTAAAGTGAACTTGAATATCCCTATGTGTTCAGTGCAAATCTTAGAATCTCTGGTTTCACATGTTCTCGCTTTAGTATCTTTAAAGTATCTCAGAGTTTAAATACTGTGGTCATACTTATAACTTATTTATTTATCACTGATACTGTAATGGGTGTTCTGAAATTCACATCATTCATGCCCATATTCTGTTTTCTGCTTAGTTAGCTCTGCTGGAAACCCAGTGTTCTCTGATTTGATTAGAGGTTTTATGATTTTCATTTACAACCTTTTTATCTGTCTTTCTCTTCCATCATGATCTCAATTTTGTCTTATGATTTGTCTTTTATGGTACTCAGTCTTTACTGTGTACAACTGTTTATTCTATCCCTCATCCAAGTTCTGGTAGAGACTGCTGATTCTTGCCCCAAAGCCCAGTTGAAGTCATTGCTTGGCTCTGTCTTCTTTTCTGTTGTTCATCTCTTTACTTTCTGAAGTATTCATCTGCCACTTTATCTCTCTGAGAAACTCTGAGTTAGGTTGTTGGTTATTTGATACTGTGGAGGACTAATTAGGCTTTTTCAAATTCCTGTTTTTCAGTTGATACATATGTTCATTTGAACATTAATTTTGGGATTAGGATGGTCCTTTGCAGAAAAGTACCTTCTTGAAACTTCAGTACATATTTCCTCTCTGAGCAGAAAATAACATACAAGCCTCTGTTCCTGGTAGTTGTATAGTTATGGAGTATTTGTATAGAAACACACACACACACTAGGATTCCTAATTTTTTTTGGAAGTAAAGAACACTTAGGAATGCTTTAACAAGATAGAAAAAGCATAGTTCAGTAGCCCACTGCAGCCAGAGAGAGAAGGAACCCCAACATAGGAGGAAGAAAAGAGTCTATCCTCAGAGATATATAAAAGACAGAAAAGACTGAATTGTTAATTGACCAGTCTTAATCTAGATTCAGTTTGACCTGTGATAGGTGGATCAAGTCTCCACTCCTTGATGTTTAAATCAGAGTTGTTTAAAGTTTACACACTGTTATACAAGTTCTGAATATATTAACATGACCACATTCTATAATCTACAGTGAAATTTTCACTGTAGGAAAAGCAGGTAACAAGTTTCTATAAATAGTTGGAGTAGACTGATGCTTTACAGATAAGCTTGGGCACCAAAAAAAGGATGGTTCTGGGCTAAAAAATGAACAGCCTTTCTTCTCTCTAAATATGTAATGACAGATAAGATTTCAGCACAATGAGAAGCATTAAAATATATCTTCAGCAGGAATGAAAGGACATTAAAAACTTTGATCCTGAAACTATGAGAAAACTAGCCAGTGCTTTCACCTGGTGGTTTTCATAGTATATCAGAACTCTACTGATTAATATTCTAAAACTCTGTAATTTTAAACTCTTTAAGTCTCATTTTCACATACTTTAAACTACTTTTTCGGACATTTACAATTTGCATTTATAAACCTTAAATCCCTTTCTTAGACATTCAAAAGTTCTATCAACTTTAAAGTGTTTGTTTCCCCCATCCATGCATTTAGCAGGAGATAGATTTGTTTGATATCTAGGAGAAATGATTGACAAGCAAGTTCTTTTTAGTGAAAGAACCATAAAATGTAAACAGTTAAGTGTTAGTGGCTTCAGTTTGAACCTTATTTAAATCTAATTTTGTGAGATTAGATTTTTCATTGTGAAGCCAGCAAGGTAATGCCTTCTTCAGCATGGAATCTAGATATCTATAGAAAAAAAAAACAAGGTCTGGCTTTCATGTATGATATGGACTGACCATGCAGCTACAGCCTTGTTCACTGGAGCTGCCTAAAGGCTCATAACCTCTGATAAACTTCTATAGTGACAACCTGCTGTAACCATGACAAGAGATCTGAGCGGGGTAAATTTGAGCAGGAAGTAAAATCCAAATGGTCTCTATATCAGTCAAAATGACAGAGACTTACTAGATACTTGGGAACCCAGTCTGGGATCCTCCATGGTATTCTCAAAGACTTTGTAGGGAGCAGAGGTTGACAGTCCTTGGATGCTACACAAAACAACATTGTCTTCAGCTGCCACAGAAGGCATCATGACTCACCAAACATCAGACTTGTGAGGCCTGAGATATTTTTTTT
>NW_026588345.1:0-1436 GCF_907164565.1 Psammomys obesus | reverse complement strand
AAACAAACTAATGAAAAGCAATAACAGAACAAACAAAAGAAAAAAAGAGAAGTGTATTATATTTAGTGTAGGCAGATTTCAAATAGCAGTGAACAAATTATTTTGATATAGCAATACTTAACAGATGACAGAGTGTGGTGAAAAGCATGGACAGCAAATTCAGGGAATTTCTAAGCAGATCACTTAGTAGTATCCATGATTCTATCTCCAAACAATGGATTATTTACTGCAGATACTCAGTCTGTATTTGATCATAAGTCAAATTCTACAGCAAAGATACCTAACTACCCAATCTAGCATATAAACATCTCAAAATTCCTATAGTTGTCAGTACCTCACATATGGAAAAAGAAAGTCCAGGACATGTAACTAAGTTTGGAACAATGTTTAATGCCATCACCAATGAAAAACGTTCAAGGAATTAATGATCTCATTCAGGAAAGTAGATCCCAGAATAGCACCGACAGAGACCAACCACTTAGCTGTATCATACAATTGACTCTTGCGAGGCTACACTGAAGAAATGCATCTATCAGCAGTCATTAATACAAACAGAGAACATACTTGGTGAGCACAAGGGTCAGCAATAATCAAGATTAAAAAAACCCATATGGTAACTCTCATTGTTATCACTCAGTTAAACAATTCAAAAATGTGTTTTAACCTAATGTAATGAAAAATTAAAGACAATAATTTACATCTGTCTGAGTTTTGTCTCTATCAACTCTATCGAGAGGGGTGATACAGTAAACCCTGGCAATGAAGCCCCAGGTCATCACAACTTGAAACGTTTTAACTTAAGAAACTGAATCTCTAAAAACTGTGTTAGTCTCTTTCCGTGTTTGCTTTTCTAAAGATGAAGGTTCTTAGAAATATGGTGACTAGAAAGTACCTGTTAATGCTTTCTGCAATTTTCTCTACATCAGATACTATTTTGCATTGTTACTGTAACAAGAGAGATCTATCGTGCCTTTCAAAGCCAGTGAACAGCTTAATGGCTGCTTCATACACCTTAATAACTTTGGAGCCTATGGTATTTGTAAAAGACTGTATTCCACCACATAATTTAGGGACAAGCTAATCTCACAAAAGACATTCTCCTTAACAATATTCAGTCCTTTAACCCTCATATTTGAATTATGAACTCACTTCCTCACTCAGGGTGATGATTCCACATACCTGAAACTCAGAATCATTTTTTCTTTGCTTCTTCAGGTCACATATGGACCATTTGTTTCCATGCTTAGTGACAAAGATACATCCCCATCCCTTTATCAGATGTCTAATAAAGACAAAGGTCTAGCCCAAGGGCTGATCTCTTTATTACTCCACTTTGGCTGGAAGTGGGTGGGGCTCATTGTGTCTGATGATCAGAGAGGAAAGGAGTTCCTCTCTGACCTGAAAGTAAAGATGGTATCAGAAGATATCTGTGTGGC
>NW_026588344.1:0-1493 GCF_907164565.1 Psammomys obesus | reverse complement strand
GGAGAGAAACTTAAAGAAATCCCACTGAAATCAAGGACAAGACAAGGCTGTCCACTCTCTCCATACTCTTCAACATAGTGCTGGAAGTCCTTGATAGAGCAATAAGACAGTTGAAGAAGATCAAGGGGATACAGATTAGAAAGGAAGAAGTCAAATTATCACTATTTACAGATGATATGATAGTATACATGAGCGACCCCAAAAACTCTACCAGGGAACTTCTAAACACCTGATAAACACCTTCAGCAAAGTGGCTGGATACAAAATTAACTAAAAAATGTCAGTAGCATTCCTGTATACAAAAGACAAAAGGGCTGAAAAAGAAATTATGAAACAACACCCTTCACAATAGCCACAAATGACATAAAGTACCTTGGTGTAACCTAAACCAAGCAAGTCAAAGACTTGTATAAAAAAAATTTCAAGGTGCTGAAGAAAGAATTAGAATAAGATATCAAAACATGGAAAGATCTCCCATGCTCATGGCTTGGTAGGATTAATATAGTAAAATGGCCAGCTTACCAAAAGCAATCTACAGATTTAATGCAATTCCCATCAAATTGCCAACGCAATTCTTTACAGATCTGGAAAGAAAAATTCTCAACTTCGTATGGAATAACCTGAACCCCAGAATTGCTAAAACAATCCTCTATAATAAAAGATCTTCTGGAGGTGTCTCCATCCCTGATCTCAAGCTGTACTATAGAGCAACAGTTATAAAAACTGCATGGTACTGGCATAGAACCAGAATGTTGGATCAACGGAACTGAACAGAAGACCCAGAAATAAACCCACACACTAATGGACACCTGATCTTTGAGAAAGATGCCAAAACCATATGATGGAGAAAAGATAGCATCTTCAACAAATGGTGCTGGTCCAACTGGATGTCTACATGTAGAATAAATGAAAATAGATACATACTTATAACCCTGCACATAACTGAAGTCCAAGTGGATCAAAGACCTCAACATAAAACCAGACACATTAAATCGGCTAGAAAAAAAAAAAGTGGGGAATACCATAGAACTCATTGGTACAGGAGAAAACTTCCTAAATAGAACACCCACAGCACAGGCTCTAAGAGCAACAATCAATAAATGGGACCTCATGAAACTGAAAAGCTTCTGTAAAGCAAAGGACACTGTCATCAAAACACAGCGACTGCCTACAGATTGGGAAAGAATCTTCACCAACCATTTATCTGACAGAGGACTCATATCCAGTATATATAAAGAACTATAGAAGCTGAAAAGCAGCAAACCAAGTAATCCAATAAAAAAATGGGGAACAGGGCTAAACAGAGAACTCTCTGTAGAGGAATATCGAATGGTAGAGAAGCATTTAAAGAAATGCTCACCCTCATTAGCCATTATGGAAATGCAAATCAAAACAACCCTGAGATTTCACCTTACACCCATCAGAATGGCCAAGATCAAAAACTCAAGTGACAACACATGCTGGAGAGGTTGTGGAGAAAGGGGAACCCTTCT
>NW_026588343.1:0-6057 GCF_907164565.1 Psammomys obesus | reverse complement strand
CAAAAGGCATCTGAAAGACTCTACCTAGCAGTGTTTCAAAGCAGACACTAAGACTCATAACCAAACCCTCGGCAGAGTGCAGGGAATCATATGAAAGAAGGGAAGTTAGTATGATATGGAAAGGATAGGAGCTCTACAAGGACCAAATATATCTGGGCACAGGGTCTTTTCTGAGACTGACACTCAACCAAGGACCATCTATGGTAAAGAGACTTTTTTAAAAGCAAAGACTCCATGGAACCTGGAGGGAACAGTATGGATAGCAGCAGCAGAGGAGGCTTGATGTTTGTCTTAAATATTCACCATCATCTCAGGAAAAATTTGTGTGAATTATCTTCCCAGTGTACAAATGAAAAAGAAGTTGAATTTTAAGACATGTAAAATTACCTACATAGTCATACTAGTAGAAACAAAGTACAGATGGCCTTGCCCGTAACTGGATTTATGTCCTAGTGAATCATGTGTAACAAGTAAAACAGCACTAATATAACTCCATACAACAGAAGGCCTTTCTGATACTGCATTTCCCTCTGTCAAGAAGGATATGGAGATTCTAGATTTGGAGAAGGAAACTTATCTTGAAGAAGGTAGTGTAGAGGTTAGGCTGACTTAGGAATGGCAATACTAGTGGTTATCACAAGGAGTTACCCAGAAGATTTCTGTTTAAACTTCCTTTGTTGTCCTGTGATAAAGCACTCTGACCAAAAGCAACTGAGGTGAGGAAGGGGTGTACTTAGCTTATACTTTCATGACATAGTCCACCCATGATGGAAATCATAGAACGAATTAAGCAAGACTTTGAAGCAGACACAATGGAAGAACTCCATTTGCGGTCAGCTCACAGGCTCAACCTTTGCCAGCACTCTATCCATGGTCCAGGACCCCTGCCCAGGGAAGGCAGTTAAAGGATGTTGAGCAGACCAAGGCTCTTCTGAAGCTGGAAGGTAAGGACAATTAATACTTTCATCAACCCTTGCTTGAAGCCCCCTTCCTGGGTCTCTGAGATATGTAGAAAGGCTGGAGGCCCGTGATAGGGAGCAGGAAGGGAAGAAGGGTAGATCTGAGAGGAGTTTGAGGAATGAGGGTGAATATCATAAAAATATATTATAAAAAATTTCAAAGAACTGATGAAAATGAGAAAGCAAAAAAGCAATTCAAGCCATTTTAATTTATTGTTTCCTTTTTACAAAGAAAAAACAATATAACAAATAGGTTTGCCATGTTTCTTCTGTGTTTCTGTCAGAATGCTTCAGAAGACAACACTATATTCAAAGACTATGGAAACCCTCTCCAACCTAAATCATCACAAATATCTGCATATTATATTTTGAAGCATTCTATTATAGGAAAAGGGGGACTTAATTAAGAAATGCTTATTAATAACCCGAAGCCTTTGCCTGTGTCAGTAGTCTTCATAATAGTCGCCATCCTTTAGTGGATCGCTGTTCTTTGCCTAAACAGTTATAGCAGGAGTGTTGTCCCTAAATCTGGCTAATATAATCTTTCTAAGCAATACTGCTTCTTACAAAATATCCACAAAAAACAATAAGCACTTGGGGAAAATGAGATTAAACAACTATTACAAGTTTAACAAATTATCATGAAAAACCTGTTCTGGATACTTGATTGTTTTGCAATTTTCTTAAAATAACTCTTTCTTTCTAATAGGACAGTGATTTTACTGGTAATAGAAAAATAAGGCACAACAGTTATACCTGGTCATCTTTTTTAAATTAATGTGCCATTTAGTGTAATGTCCATTTTCTCAAACCTATTGATATTACTTAGAAATATATAAAACAAGAGTAGAAATTTCTATTTGTGAATATGTTCACTGAAACATGGTTGATTATACAGAAAATTAACAGTAATTTAAATTATTAAGTAATGCTAGTATATATAAAGGATAAAATTAATATAAAACAAAATGAAAAGTTATTATACACTTAAAAATAAGTAATATTTACATTATTCCATTCCAATTCATTAGCCACATTATTAAATTAATTTAATTATTATTTGATTATTGTGGGTAGCGTGTGTGTGTGTGTGTGTGTGTGTGTGTGTGTTCTCAGCTACCTAAGTCACTATGTTTAGGAACCCTATGGCCCTCACTGCCTCAGAAAGTGAAGGGCAATGTGATAGTAAGATGTTAGATATTAAAAAAGAAAACACGCTGCTATTATGTGCCTGCAAAAGTCTAGGTCTTTCTTTAATATGGCTACAAACATCTGGTTGCAGACTTGTACCATGAGATTGCCTCAGTCTATTCCTAGCTTGTTTGCTCTCAGGTTACAGACTCTCATGATTCCCATATCCACTTAAGACTCTTGGTTCATTTTTGGCTTATCAAACTGCTCCATTTTTAAGGTTATATTAACATGCTTGATTTCAGAGTTAACAGCAGTAGGTAAGAGATTGCTTCTTCCAAATCCTGCACTAAAACCTTATGATCACAGCATAGAGGAAAGTTTATAAATATAATAATTTATGGGACAAAATTTAGAGAAACAAGAAAAAAATGTATGTAAAACCCTCCCATTACTTGTAAAATGCTCAACACAGATATCTTTGCTACTAACCCGCAATGGTAAAGCTCTTTGGAAGCTGTAAATATTTTGACATCTAGGTCTTCATCAACCTCCCACTAACCTTTTGAGGACCTGAACATCCAGATGAGTTTCCTAACAGTCAGATAGGGAATTGAGATGCACAACAGTTAGACAACAAGCCCAGTGTCTCATGTTCCAGGGTCCTAACCACAATTCTCTCATTCTAATTTTTTTCTTGTTCTCTCAAGTCTTCCCTCTCTCCATTTCTTGTTGCACTTTTACTTCCTGACTAGCTTCTCATTTATTTTCCTAAGTCACCTAAGTAATAAAGTCAATGTCCACATGCTTTGGGAAAAATTACATATGGAACTTTCTAACACTGTTTTCTTCCATGATATTGATGTATCTGTAAAAGGCACTACCTTTTATTTTTTTAAAAAAAATTCACTTTACATCCTTGTTGTAGCCCCATCCCTCCTCCCCTCACAGTCTCCCTCTCCCTCTCTCCTTTCCTTCCTCCCCTTTTCCTCAGAAAAGAATAACTCCCTTTTCCATCCAGACTAGCTCATTAAGTTGTATCAGGACTGAGAATCTTCTGAAAGGTACTCCCCAGCAGTGCCTCAAAACAGATGCCAAGACTCATAGCCAAACATTGTGTGATGTATAGGGCATCCTGTGGGGAAGTGGAAGGATAGAGAAAAAGACCTGGAGATGACAGGAGCTCCACAAGAAGACCAACAGAGCCAACTCAACATGGCCCACAGGGGCTTGCTAAGACTGAAGCATCAACCAAGGACCATGCATAAACTGGACCTAGGCCCCCTACAAAGATGTAACCAATGGGAAATTGAGGTTTTCTAGCAAGGGAAGTGGAGACTGCATCAGAAAGGGACTCACTTGTCAGCTTTTTGACAGTCCTTTTTTAATAGTTACATTAAAAATCAATAAAGTGACAAGTTAGGGATCTGATGAAGTAGTTCATACTTATAATGTCATCACTTGGAAGACTGAGACAGAAAGACTGTCTATGAATTTTAGGCCAGCTGGGAAATAGGGTAAGTCACTGTATCAAACAATAGCCTTTCCCACAAAACATTAATTAAAAACAAACAAACAAAAAGATTAACATAACCAACCTTTACTTCCTTTTAATACAAGAAAGTTCTAATTTCCTTTAAAAATATTTCAACTTTTATAGACAAGTTATAGTTCTAAATTGCAGACTAAAAACATAGCAATCTTAGAGAAATAAACTCAAATTGGGAGAGTTCAAGTCTGGCAGAGACAGTGCTAAGAGCAGAGAAAACACAAGCAGAGCAATGAGAGCACTTCTTTCTGAAAGTAGGTTAACATCCTATGCAGTCTCTGGAGATACAGGTGATGGTCTGAGTCCTGAGATACAAGAACCTCACCCAGCAGTCCTAGGCTCTTCTGCAGTTCCTCCTGTAGCTCCTATTGAATTCAAGTGTACTTGGACCACTTTTAAAGGCACACGCTGGGCCATGAGCACAGATGTACCTGTGATACACATAGGGAGGGCAGAGTTGGCAGAGCTCCACGACAGGGCCGTGTTGTGCTCAGTCGGCACATTCCCAAGCACGACTAGAAACTCGAATGCAGTGATCTATTTTCAGAGTCTGTTCATGATGAAGACAATATGCTCTCAACTTTCTCCCATGATATTTTCCTCCTACGGATTTAAAAACCAATCACTGTTTAGATCAGCATAATTATAAGGTTCCACATTCATGCTAACCTAGGTATTTAAGGGGCAAAGGCCAATTAAGGGGAAAATATCAGGAAGCAGTTTATTTGTGCCAAAGTTAGAACTAGGTACAATGTACACTGCATGTATGTATGTATGTGCATATTAACAATTTTATTAAATGTATATTGTGAGGTAAATTTCTACAAGCTTTCTTCTCTGTCATCTGCTGCTGCCAAATAATAGTCACAACAGATTTGGGGGACAGGGTTGGGACAGTAAGCAAAACTGGTGTAGCTATGTTCTAGCTTTCTGCATTTGCTATATTTTTTAACAAGTGCAAAAGCTTGAACAGCCTGGAAAAGCTCTCAGTGAGTAGGGTCCTTGCCACACAAGTATAGGGACCTGAATTGGGTCCCCAGAACCCACATGAAAAGCTGACTATCATACACCTGTAATCCTAGTACTGAGGAGCCAAATAGGAGACTTTCTTGGCAGTCAGTCTAGCCAATCACTGAACTATAGATAGAAAGATATCATATCAAAATTACAGTGAAGAGCAATTGAAGAAAGCACCTGACATTAACCTCTGCTCTACACACACACACACACACACACACACACACACACACACACACACACTCACACATGTGTGCATTCTTATATTCAATCAAATGTTAATTAGGCATCTATTTTATGCTAGTCTTTCCACAGACACAATATGTACAGTAAAATAAAATTGATTCTCAATCAGTTCATGCTTCTATAAATGTCTCATAGACTAGGTAGGTTATGCAAGTCAGAAATTTATTTGGCATAATTTTAAATCCTAAAAATCAAAGGTCATAGGCTCTTAGGTGATATATAGGCATTTTTAACTTAATTTTTGATTCTTTGTAAATTTCACATCATGAACCCCAATTCCACTCATCTCCTTCTCCTTCTACAGCCTCCTGCCATCCTTACAACCCTCCCCCTCAAGAAAACAAAACAAAACCAAAAACGGAAAGAAAGAAACACATTTTACTGTGGAATTTGCAGTGTGTCACACAGATTCTTTTGCAAATGTTCAGTGCAGGAAGTCACTGGTTGTGTTGAGGCCTCTGGCTTCTGCTACACTATCATATGGGATCCTCTCATATATCCCATAGTTTCAGTGTGTCCTGGAGATCCTGCTGCTTTAGTTCTGTGGCACTGGACCCTTCAAGTACTCCATAGATGGAATAGATATTGGGGTGGGCTAACTCAAAGACCTGGAACGGGCTGATCTACCCACCAGCTCTCCTGTACCCAAGCCACCAGGGCCAGATTTTTAGCTTTTGAAGCAGAAAAAGAGTTAGCTCTAGTAGAACAGAGACTGTAAGATGAATATGTGGATCAAATTGACCCTAAACTTGATTTACTTCAGTTATTTTACCTTCAACTCATTCTCCTACTGGGCTCATTATGCAAAGGAAGTTAGTATTATGGCACAGATTTTTTTAAGAACATAAACAATGTAAAATATTAAAGACTTACACAGAAAAGGTTTCTGAGTTGATCATAAAAGGTAGAAAAAGATTACATCAATTGTCAGGAACAGACCTGAGCTTCTTACTAATGCTGAGATTATGCCATTAGGACCAATGAATAACGACTGGCAAAGAGCTTAAAGTAACTATTTTGGAGAAATTAATAACAAATATCCTAAAAACAACTTCCTGCACTTTAGAAAAGAACTAATTGGATTTTCCCTTGTATTATAAATGGAATGCCTATTTTCGTTTTCTTCTGATGTCCATCCTCTTTGCCTTTCAGGAT
>NW_026588342.1:0-1654 GCF_907164565.1 Psammomys obesus | reverse complement strand
AAAAAAAAATAAAGACAGGGGAATACAGGGATATCTTTTAGAAATAATAAGATAAAAATATTATTGAATCTACTCAACTTAAGGCTTTATTTGTTATTCTCAAATAAGGTTATTTTTAACTCTGGTATAGTGATGCAAAATAATTCTATTTTTAATACATTGGTAAATTTAGTATATTGATACAAATTCAAGGTTACTTTCAGTACTTTTACATTCCTATTACCAACTGTTCAAGGTGTTAAATAATGCAATTTACTTGCTAAGTTAATCAACTCATAGTCATATCAGACACTAGTCTAACTTATCACAAGAGTATACATCCTAGGTTTAACAGATAGATTTTGTATACCAGTCTATTACTTAAAAATAAGAACATCTTCAAAAACTTCAGAGACCTACAGAATATGGCATTTAAAAATGTCTTTATTATTTTAAGATTCTTTGACAATGAGACAAGTCATCCCCTGGCAGCACCCAGGAATGAGTATGGAAGAACCTCCATATGGAGATGGATTCAAACATGGCAAATTAGCTAACTGGGCAAAAATAAAATGCCCTCATTTTATGACAGACAGAATTCTGCCAAAAATGGGCAAGTTTAAATGCAGGACAAGTTGGCTACCAAACTTGGCCAAGACAGGGTAAGCAAATCCTAAATAGTTCCTGCTTCATGTATATGCCTGTCAAATATACTGAAACAGAAGATTAAAAAGATGATGCTCCAATGTTATAGAGAGTTATGGGTGACTATTCAGGCAACAAACTCTCACTATCAATTTTTTTTTTGGGGGGGGCCTATTAACATGTACTTCCTATTTACTCCAGTAACTAATTTTATTCCTTCTCTTGTCTCTGATAGGGTTGAAGACCAAATAGTTAAAAGTTCCACAATTAAGCTTAAATTGTTTATAATTTAAGAAAATGTTTTCATATAGGTCATACCAATAAGGATAAAAGTTAATTTAGGTATAGAACACTAAACTTGTCAAGATAAGGTAGATAATCAAATACTTTCTCCTAAGTTGCCAAATATACATAAACTGGACATTGGATATGTAAATCTTACCTAATAGTTTTCATAACTTTTATAATTATTATTGTAGTGAAACAAAAGAAGCCTTTTATGGAACTTAATGGGGGAAATGTTGGTATAATATTCTTTTGGAATATATATAATTTACCTTTGTTCATTCAAATGCTGATTTCTCTACCCCACTATCTGGTTTCAGTCAAGACATTGCATTGTGATGCTTATTCCAAGCATCACTTCTCTCAAGTTTGTGTAAACATGCTATCATTTGTTCTCTGTATTGACAATAAAACAACAATCCACAATGTTGAACAATGGAGAGAATAGGATGGGACATCCTGGTCCAGAGGGGAGGAGAAAGAAGATAAGAACTGTTGTGTTAATTAAATGCCTGATTTTATTTATGTTACAATTTCTTCCACTGCATAACATCCAATCAAGAGACTATGTATCTTGGGTTTTAAAAGAGACAGCACTAATTTCTTATAACTTTTAAATAATAGAAATTTGCTAAATATATTACCTAAAGTAATCTCAGCCTCATGAAAAGATATCAATATAAATAAATATAACTTTTAAAAACCAATTTAAAAATAAAATATATTTTTCGACAAGACAGTATAA
>NW_026588341.1:5060-5454 GCF_907164565.1 Psammomys obesus | reverse complement strand
CACCCAGTTCCTGAAATCTTGGTGCCCCTGCCAAACTTTGACGCAAACTGTGGTCTCGTGTAAACGTACCAATCAGCCCCCTGTAACCATGCCCTCTCGTTTCTGTACCAGTGCCTCTGCCTCTAAAACCCTATAAAAACCCCAGCTTTCTACCTAGGGGGCGCGGAAGTCTTCCGAAAGACTTTTTGCCCCGGGTACCTGAGTATCAAAATAAAAGCCTCTTGCTGTTTGCATCCAAATGGACTCGTTGATCCTTGGGAGGGGGTCTCTCTGACGGAAGATACCCTCCGGGGATCTTTCATTTGGAGGCCCCAGCGAGATCTGAGACCCCCCCACCCAGGGACCAACGACCCACCTTCGGGAGGTAAGCTGGCCAGCCGTCTTTTCTGTTGTA
>NW_026588341.1:0-4960 GCF_907164565.1 Psammomys obesus | reverse complement strand
CATCTGAGAGGGTCTGAGTGGGTTCGAGTCCCACCGGCCCTCATCTGAGAGGGTCTGAGTGGGTTCGAGTCCCACCGGCCCTCATCTGGAGGGTCTGAGTGGGTTCGAGTCCCACCGGCCCTCATCTGGAGGGTCTGAGTGGGTTCGAGTCCCACCGGCTCTCATCTGAGTGGGGGCCAATTTGTTGGCTCCCCGTCTGGGAGACGAATCTCCAACACAGTCTCCATCTGAATTTTTGCTTTCAGTTTTGCTTCGTGCCGCGCGGCTTGTGTCGTGTTTTGTCTGTTTAAATCCTGTGTTTCTCATGTATGTATGTGTTTTTCTGTGTCTGTTTCTTTGTGGACTTGGACTGATGAGAGTTCGGACAGAGGACAGTTGAAATTGAAACTAGTTCTTGGCTCGGGAGCTCAGGAGTGTACACGGCTGCATGACAGGACACCAAGCAGTGTGCTCTCCCTCCCGAGGGAGCCGAGGAGAAAATGCTTTCAGGTGGCTGGGGAGACGTGGAGCTGGAGCTTGGGCGGGCGGTGCTCGGACACTTGGGAGTCTGTAAAATAACAATGTACAACCAGCAGGGCACGGGCTCTGCAGCCCCGAGACAAAGGGGGGAAAGATCGCCCCCCCCCCCCCCGCTCGGAGGGGAGGTGGGGCGGCGCGGCTGGACGCTCCAAGAGCTGCCTGCAGTGTTCAGGAGGGGCCCGGCCAGAAAGCAGGTTCATGACCTGCGGGGGAGGTAAGCTAGAGTGAAGCTCACAGGGAGCCAAGAGAACAGGCAAGGCTCGTGGGCTTGCTAGGTAAAAGTCCTTAGGCAGGGATTGGCACCTTAGCTGCTCCACGACAGGAGCTGCTCTGGCTGCAGAAAATAAAGAAAAACTCCTCCCCCTGCCTTCAGCCAGCTCAGCAAGAGAGAGAGAAGAGAGCAGCAGGAGCTCACCACGCCCTCTTGCTCCTCTCTTCCCTCCTCCCACCTAGGGGGCTTGCAACTTACAGATCAAACAGTAATTTAAGATGATTGTTTTCAATTGGTTTTAAATGGTTGATATGATCAAAAATAATTGGGTATGTTTTAAGGTTAAATTCAAATCCTTGTTTAAAACACGTATATGTGCCTATGTGTTTGTAGGGTCTATGAATACATATGTTTAAATAACAACAATATAAATTGCCACATGGTGTGACTCAAAAAAAAAAAAAAAAGAACAAAGGTTACAAAATCTCTGAGTCAAAATGATTTTATTTCCTCTTAAGATAAGAAGAAAGTCTTGTTCTAAGTTGATATTGGTTCTAAAGATTGGGTTGTTTTCACTGATAAATTTTGGTCTTAAAATCTGGTTTAAACTTCTATTTGGTTTTGACTTTAAAATTATGGTTATGCTTTGTAAATTCACTCCTAAAGAAAATACTTTGCTTTGATATTGCAGGGACAAGTTTTAAAAAAATTGTTTAATGTTTAAGGCTATAAAATATTTAAAGTTTATCAGGCATTTGGGTATGACAATGATCTTGAGTAATCTGACAAAAATTTAAAAGTTTCTCGATCCTTTAAAAGAGAATAAAAATACTTTGATATTTATTTTATCAATTTTATAAAACCCAGCCGTATGATTTGTGCTAATTGAAAATTATTACAGTTTTTAAAATGTATCTTATGGAGAGCTGTTTGTTTGTTAAGCTGCCTTGTTACAACCCTGGTCTTGTGGACGCAGGGCTCCAGCAGGATTATGTTAAGATAAAAAGGATTTTGATGAGAGTTTATATGTTGTCTAAAAAGCAAGAAGAAAGAAAAAGAATGTCTGGTTAAGCCAGAAAAAGAAAGCTAGAAACCTGAAGGTTAGTGTATGTTGCAGAAGGTTAGTGTATGTTGCAGAAGGTTAGTGTATGTTGTAGAAGGTTAGTGGATGTTGCAGAAGGTTAGTGGATGTTGCAGAAGGTTAGTGGATGTATTATAAAAAGCCAGAGAGTTAATATGATTTGAGAAAAAAAAACAAAAAAAACTGTATTTTAAATATGTTATAGTTCATTTAAAAGGCTGGTGATTCCTCATTACAAAATGTTTTCTTATGTTCTTTTAAGAAAAAAAAAAAATTCTGGCTGATAGGTTTGGTATGGCTAAAATAATTCATACAGTTTAAACTTATTTAATCACTAAGTTAAAAATGTTGGTTGTGGGGGATTATAAATGCTCCACAATGTTTGCTGTATCATCATCAGCACCTAATAGCTATGTATGATATTGTCAGTCACAGCCTGTGGTAGCCTTACACGTGGTTAGCCGCCATGCTAGTCCAGAGAAAGAGGGTAGAGCCATGAGTTTGTGATCATTTTTGCTCAGGTATCTCAGTTATGTTCAGTCATCTGATTAGTACTAAATACAAAGCTTTTTACTGTTCAATTTTAATGCAAATGGTAGGAACAACAAGATTTGCTAGGCTCTCTATGAACTATGTCTGATTAAAAGATTTGCTTTGATTTTAGTTCAGAAAGAGCAGATTTAAAGTTATACTGACAACTACAGTTGGCTACACCTAGTGTCTTTGTTTAGTTTTTCTTTTATACAGTTTAAAACAGATAATAAAGATAGACAAAGAGTAACTCAGATATGCTGGCCCTCAGGCTTGTCAGAGATCTGATGAATATGGCATTTTAACTGTGTAAGCTTATTGTGACAGAAAGTCCTAAAATCCTGGCAGTAGCTCCCCCAAGGTCTCCGAGAAGATTTGGGCACAACGACAGATGACTGCGACTCTGGATTGTGGTATGCTAACCACTGGGCAACACTGCCTCAACTGGCCCACTGCTAGGGCCCAGCCTAAGCTGTGGACAAAGCCGGGGACATCTGAGGAGCCATTGTCTCACATTGTGAGAGGCAAGGTGAGGTCAATCTCTTCTGTTCCTCTTTCCACAGAAGCAGTAAAAGCAGTCTCTCACCTTCTGTGCCTGGCTGGATAGCCTCTGTTCAGGATGCCATGAGACAAGAGCGAGGGACACTGCCTAGGTGATGGACTAAGTGGTCATCTCTGTCATTTTGATAAACACATAGATTGATATATTTATATAGCTTATAATTTATCCTTCTCAGGTCTCTGAACACCTTGATGGCTATGCTAAGCTTACGACAGCTTTACAGCTAGAGAAAAGACAAATAGATCCACTGTTAGTTCATTGATCAGTTCATTAGCTAACACTACTGGATACTAGATCTCTTATTTAGAAAGAAAGACAGGTTTCCCTTGCTCACAAAATTCATGTTAGTTATCTGTGTCTTAAGATATATAACTAGATAAAAAAAAAATAATACGGAGCCTATATAGAGTCTAAATATAAGAGTTTAGGTTATAAAATCTAAAATGTTATTATTTGGTCTGAAAAAAAATGTTTCAGGGTTGATAAATAAAAAAAATTAGAGTGTCTAAAACATGTTAAAATTGAGAGATATTTTAGATCTCCCCCCTCTTTGCTACTGTTGTGCTTATGTTATGAGATTTCCAAAGTTCAGAGTTTTGACATTTATTAATAGAGTTCTGATAAGTTGATAAAACACTGACTGCTTATTATTCAGTCACCAGGTTGAGATTTTAATTTCCTTTGATTGGCTTCTAGAGATAGACTTAAAGACTTAAAGATACTTCTCGTCATGTTAAAAACATCTGTTTAATATATATATATCTGACCCAAAAGTCATAGCTTTTAGTATGGTATTCTTAATATCTGCCATTTCTGAGATAGATTTTGACACAGAAATAAAAAAAAATCAAGCATCCAGGGTTTAATACTAAAGCCAGTAATGTGTTTAAATATAAAAAAAATGGCCAAGCTTCATTCGTGGCTAATTACCAACAGCTATGCCCACAGAAAAAAATGTTATAAAACAAACAACTGATACTTATTCAGTGAGATGTAGTTTTACCTGTTACTCTCAAAATGTTCAATTTGCTGATATGTTACTTTTCTGAGTATTTAAAATTATACATTTCCTTTTGTGTACTAAAAATTTCATATAAGTTTCAGGATTTGACCTGGATCTGACATAGCTCAAAAGGATCACAGATGAGATTTTCCCTGATCTTTCCAATTTAATAGATAAATTTTAACTTCTGTCTCCAGTCTAAATTTGTCTCAGCAGATTTTCACCTGTTCAACTCTGTTCTGGGATCAGCTATAGACTGCAAGCTGAGATCTGGACTTCCTAAAAACTGACCTGATTGCTCCCTGCCTCTTCTGGTGGATCAACTGACCAGATGCTTGGGACTGCCCTATTGCCCAGCTTTTGACTGGCATTTCAGCCTCCCCAGTCCCTGATGCCTACGTCTAACGGTCAGCATGAAGAAGCTACAGAAGACGGATCTCCGCCCAAATCCCCCCTAACAGGCTGAAATGCTAAGTCAAAAGTGGCTCCCTGACATTGGCTATTATCTTGAGCATCTGCTTAGCTGCTGACCATACTAGACTGATAAGAGATAACATGGCTAAACTCAGAAAAAGACTCAGACAGAGACAACAATTCTTTGAGTCAGGATAGAGCTAGTACAAGAGATGGTTTAGTCAGTCCCCCTGGTTCACCACCCTCATTTCCTGTTTCCTCCCTCATGGGCCCCCTAATCATAATTCTCCTGATTCTACTAGTTGGGCCTTGTATTCTAAATTGGCTGATCCAGTTCATAAAAGATCGGTTCTCTGTCATACAAGACAAGCATTGGTGTCGACCCAACAATATCATCAGCTCAAACAACAGGAGACAAAATTTAACTAGGCCCGAGAATGGAAGATTCCATTCTAAGTTAAAAGAAAATGGGGGAATGAAAGACCCCAGCCTCACCCTAAGTTAAACATAGCTAATGCCATTTTGTGAGACACCACTGTTTTGTAAAACTCTGAAGGCCAGATGAGAAACTGGAAAATTACTGAAAACACTCAGCTGTGTCACCCACTTGGGATATCTGTGGTCAGGCTGCCCCAGTCA
>NW_026588340.1:821-13604 GCF_907164565.1 Psammomys obesus | reverse complement strand
GCGCCAGATTGACTTCCAGAGTGGTTGAACCAGTTTACATTCCCACCAGCAATGGAGGAGTGTTCCCTTTTCTCCACAACCTCTCCAGCATGTGCTATCACTTGAGTTTTTCATGTTGGCCATTCTGATGGGTGTAAGGTGAAATCTCAGGGTCGTTTTGATTTGCATTTCCCTAATGGCTAATGAGGTTGAGCATTTCTTTAAGTGTTTCTCTGCCATTCGATGTTCCTCTTTCGAGAATTCTCTGTTTAGCTCTGTTCTCCATTTTTTAAGTGGATTACTTGGTTTGTTGCTTTTCTGCTTCTTTAGTTCTTTATATATACTTGATATTAGCCCTCTGTCAGATAAAGGGTTGGTGAAGATTCTTTCCCAATCTGTAGGCTGTCTATTTGTTTTGATGACAGTGTCTTTTGCTTTACAGAAGCTTTTCAGTTTCATGAGGTCCCATTTATTGATTGTTGCTCTTAAAGCCTGTGCTGTTGGTGTTCTGTTCAGGAAGTTGTCTCCTGTGCCAATGAGTTCTAGTCTGTTTCCCACTTTTTTTTCCAGCTGATTTAGAGTATCTGGTTTTATGTTGAGGTCCTTGATCCACTTGGACTTTAGTTTTGTGCAGGGTGATAAATATGGATCTATTTTTATTTTTCTGCATGTAGACATCCAGTTGGTCCAGCACCATTTGTTGAAGATGCTGTCTTTTTTCCATTGAATGAATTTGGCTTCTTTGTCAAATATTGAGTATTCATAGGTGTGTGGGTTTATTTCTGGGTCTTCTATGCAATTCCATTGATCCTCCTTTCTGTTTCTATGCCAATACCATGCAGTTTTTATTACTGTTGCCCTGTAGTACAGCTTGAGATTGGGAATGGAGATACCTCCAGATGATCTGTTGTTGTACAGGATCGTTTTGGAGATTCTGGGTTTTTTGTTTCTCCATATGAAGCTGAGAATCTTTTTTTCAAGGTCTGTAAAGAATTGAGTTGGTATTTTGATGGGAATTGCATTGAATCTGTAGATTGCTTTTGGCAGGATGGCCATTTTCACAATGTTAATCCTACCAATCCATGAGCACGGGAGATCTTTCCATCTTCTGAGATCTTCTTCAATTTCTTTCTTCAAAGACTTGAAGTTTTTCTCAAACAGCCTTTTTGTCTTTGGTATACAAGAGGGCTTCTGATTTTTTTGAGTTGATTTTGTATCCTGCCACTTTGCTGAAGGTGTTTATCAGCTGAAGAAGTTCTCTGGTTGAATCTTTGGGTTCGCTCATGTATACTATCATATCATCTGCAAATAGTGACACTTTGACCTCTTCCTTTCTGATTTGTATCCCCTTGATCTCCTTTAGTTGTCTTATTGCTCTGGCTAGGACTTCAAGTACAATGTTAAAGAGATATGGAGAGAGTGGGCAGCCTTGTCTTGTCCCTGATTTCAGTGGGATTGATTTTAGTTTCTCTCCATTGAGTTTGATGTTGGCTATAGGCTTGCTGTATATTGCCTTTACTATCTTTAGGTATGTGCCTTGTATCCCTGATCTCTCCAAGACTTTAAACATAAATGGGTGTTGGACTTTGTCAAATGCTTTTTCAGCATCTAAGGAGATGATCATGTGGTTTTTCTCCTTCATTTTGTTTATGTGGTGGATTACATTGATGGATTTCCGTATGTTGAACCACCCTTGCATTCCTGGGATGAAGCCTACTTGGTCATGGTGGATGATATCTTTGATGTGTTCTTGGATTCGGTTTGCAAGTATTTTATTGAATATTTTTGCATCAATGTTCATAAGAGAGATAGGTCTGAAGTTCTCTTTTTTTGTTGGATCTTTGTGTGGTTTAGGTATCAAAGTGACTGTGGCTTCATAGAATGAGTTTGGTAGTGTTCCTTCTGTTTCTATTTTATGGAATAGTTTGAGGAGAATTGGTGTTAGTACTTCTTTGAAGGTCTTGTAGAATTCTGTGCTGAAGCCATCTTGTCCAGGGCTTTTTTTGGAGGGGAGACTGTTAATGACTGCTTCAATTTCCTTGGGAGATATAGGACTATTCAGTCTTTCTACCTGATCTTGACTTAATTTTGGTAGATGGAATCTGTCAAGAAAGTTATCCATTTCATTTAGATTTTCAAATTTTGTGCCATATAGGCTTTTGTAGTATGATCTAATAATCGTTTGGATTTCCTCAGTGTCTGTAGTTATGTCCCCATTTTCCTTTCTGATTTTGCTGATTTGTATGGTTTCTCTCTGCTTTTTAGTTTGTTTGGCTAAGGGTTTGTCTATCTTGTTGATTTTCTCAAAGAACCAGCTTTTTGTTTCATTGATTCTTTGGATAATTTTATTTGTTTCTAATTGATTGATTTCTGCCCTTAGTTTGATTATTTCCAGCCATCTGCTCCTCTTGGGTATATCTGCTTCTTTTTTCTAGGTTTTTCAGTTGGGCCATTAAGTTGTTTGTATGTGATGTTACGGATTTCTTCTTGTAGGCACTTAGTGCTATAAATTTTCCTCTGAGCACTGCTTTCAATGTGTCCCATAAATTTGGGTATGTTGTGCCTTCATTTTCATTGAATTCTAGAAAGTCTTTAATTTCTTTCTTTATTTCTTCCTTGACCCAGCTGTCATTGAGTAGTAAGTTGTTCAGTTTCCATGTGCGTGTCGGCTTTTTGTTGTTTCTGTTGTTGTTGATGTCCAGCTTTAGTCCATGGTGGTCAGATAGTATACAAGGGATTATTTCAATCCTTTTGTATCTGTTGAGGCTTGCTTTGTGACCAACTATATGGTCTATTTTGGAGAAGGTTCCATGTGGTGCTGAAAAGAAGGTGTACTCTTTTGAGTTTGGGTGAAAAGATCTGTAGACGTCTATTAGGTCCATTTGATTTAGGGATTCTTTGAGTGCTTTTATTTCCCTATTTAGTGTCTGTCTGGTTGATCTGTCCCTTGATGAGAGTGGAGTGTTGAAGTCTCCCACTATTAAGGTATTAGGATCAATGTATGATTTAAGCTTTAATATTGTTTCATTTACGAATGTAGGTGCTCTTGTATTTGGGGCATAGATATTCAAAATTGTGATGTCCTCTTGTTGGATTTTTCCTTTGATGAGAATATAGTGGCCGTCCTTATCTTTTTTGATTAACTTCGGGTGAAAGTCTATTTTATTAGATATTAGGATGGCTACTCCAGCTTGTTTTCTGGAACCGTTTGCTTGAAAAACATTTTTCCACCCCTTTACTCTGAGGTAGTGTTTATCTTTGTTGCATAGGTGTGTTTCTTGGATGCAACAGAATGTTGGGTCCTGTTTCCGTAACCATTCTGTTAGCCTGTGTCTTTTTATTGGTGAGTTGAGTCCATTAATATTGATAGATAATATTGACCAATGTATGTTAGTTCCTTTTGTAATGGAGTCGATGATCTTACCTTGTTTCATTGCTTGTTTTCTTTTCATTTTTGTTGGGATATTATCTGTATGCCCTGTTTTCTTGGGTGAATTCTTTTTCGTTGGATTGGAGTTTTCCTTCTAGTATCTTCTGTAGGGTTGGTTTGCTGTATAGATATTGCGTAAATTTAGTTTTGTCATGGAATATTTTGTTTTCTCCATCTATGTTGACTGAAAGCTTTGCAGGGTATAGTAGTCTCGGTTGACATTTGTGATCTCTTAGAGTCTCCATGATGCTTGCCCAGGCCCTTCTGGCTTTCATAGTTTCTGATGAGAAGTCTGGTGTGATTCTGATAGGTCTACCTTCATATGTTACTTGGCCTTTTTCCCTTGCTGCTTTTAATATCTTTTCTTTGTTCTGTAGATTTAGTGTTTTACTATGATGTGACGTGATGTGTTTCTTTTCTGGTCTAGTCTATTTGGTGTTCTGTAGGCCTCTTGTATATTTATGGACATCTCTTTCTTTAAGTTGGGAAAATTTTCTTCTATGATTTTCTTGAAAATATTTTCTGGACCTTGGAGCCTGGACTCTTCTTTTTCATCAATTCCTATTATTCTTAGATTTTGTCTTTTCATAGCATCCTTGATTTCTTGGATATTTTGTGATTGGAATTTTTCTGATTTTACTTTTTCTTTGAGAGAAGTATCAATTTCTGCAAGTGTGTCTTCAGCTCCAGAGATTCTCTCTTCCATCTCTTGTATTCTGTTGGTGATGCTTACTTTTGTGGTTCCTGATCTTTTCTCCAAGTTCTCCAGCTCAAGAGTTTTCTCATTTTGTGTTTTCTTTATTGATTCTAATTCTGTTTTCATGCCTTGCACCATTTCTTTCATGTGTTTGAATTTGGATTCCTGTCTCTCTACGATGGACTCTATTTCTTTGTTCATTTCCTTTTTGTATGCCACTAATTTTTTCTCTACTTGAGCCTCTATTTGTTTGGCTATGTTTGCCTGTGTTTCTTTAAGGGTTTTGTCTATTTCTTCTTTCTTTATCTCCAATTGACTGGCCAACTCTTTGAAAGATTTGTTCATTTCCTCCTTATGAGCCTCAAATAATTGAGCAAGCATGGCTTTAAGGTCATTTTCCTGTGCTTCTGATGAATTGGAGTATCCATCGATTTTGGGGTTTGCTGGTGAAGTCATGATGTCCTGATTTATGTTGGAAGTGTTCTTTCGCCTACCCCTGGCCATTGGCTTATCTGAGACCTTCCCTGTTTGTTTTTGGATTCTGCTGATCAGACTGGTACTGTCTCTCTCTCGAGTCTGCAGAATTCTTCAGGAAGTTGAGAGAGGTCCCGTGTCCTTAGCGTATGCTGAGGACTGGCTGTACCTGTGGGAAGAAAGTACGCAGGCGCAAACAGAGGCAAATGCAAGCGTGCGTGCGTGCGTGCGTGTGTTTATGTGTGTGTGTGTGTAAGTGGGTGTGGGCGTGTGTCTCGAGGGACAGAGTGATGGCTAATGTTGAACCCTTGAGTGTGTGGGAGGGGCTCTGCAATGTATATGTCGCAGGCGCTAGTGATGATCGCAGCGCAATTTCTGGCATTAACTGCCTTAACTCCTCAATTAGACCCACAGAGCAGGAACTTCAATTTTCCAAGTGCCCCTCTGTTTCCCAAAGTAGGTATATGGGTGGGAGGGGGTTCGATGCCTGGCTTCTGTTTTAGAAGGACCCAGGATCAGTGGAGCTGCAGATTCTCAAGGGTGCACTCACTTACAGGCAGGACACTTGGCAGAGATCGGCGTATCTGGGCTCACTGCTCTCTGGTTTGGCCCTGCTTCTTTGATGTGCTCCGCCAGTTCCGTGCTGCTGTCACTGCCAGGTTATGAGGTCTTGCTGCAGCTGGAGATTTCAGGGTGGTCACGTCAGTAGGAATCGGGGTAACCAGCCTTTCTGTTCTCTGGTTTGGCCCTGGTTAGTCTTAAACTGGAGGGCTGATGTGCCCCGCCAGCTCAGTGCTGCTCCGCCGCCAGGTTAGAAAGTCCCGCTGTAACTGGAGACTGGGTTGCTAGTCCAGATGCTTTCTGGGAAGTCCAGGGGTCTCTTTACTGTGCTCTCCAAGCTTCGGAGGCCCAGCGCCTGCTGTGTCTAGCTTGTATGGCGTTTCTGTCTGGTTTTGGTGAGTATATAGCGTATTCTCTGTCACTGTGGGATTGGGCAGGCCGTACCGTCAATGATGGCGCTCCTGCGAAGCTAGCATGGCATCTAGCAGACTCGGGTCCTGGGAGGATGGTGCAGCTGCTGCGTGAATCTGGGGCTCTGAGACACAGTACTGCTGGCCTTTGCCGATAAAGGGCTTGGGGCTCCGCCTCAGTGGCTGCAGGCCCCAGGCAGTTAGGTCTGTGCTGAGAAAGGGGAGTCTGCTGTGCCGAGGAGGAGGGAGGTCTGGGGGAGGGGAGTGCCGAGAGATCATAGGATCGTTTCTCACCTTCCCCAAACAAGTCCCTGGGTGACCCGAGACCAAGGTTTTCACCTCCTGCGATGTTCCCTGTTGTTTAGAAAGTCTCTCCGTTGCTTCCCTGGCTTCAGAAGTTCTTCCACTCATCAACTCAGAACTTTATCTCTTCCACAGCTCGGAAACTGTGTGTGCTAGTCGCCATCTTGGCTCCGCCCCACTACAGTATAATTTATGTTAACCACAAAAGCACTAGATTTGGGTTTCTTATATCTGACTAAACATGCTATGTAATCATAGGGAAGAAAAATATTAAATAATGAAATGACATGTAAGTTGAAATTGACATAAGACAATAGTATCATATGTGGTCATAAAAGTCTCCTACTTGGTCTACATACTATAATATCAAAGTGCTTATGTTTCATGAGGGCCCAAATATATAGGATTCCCTAATACTGTGGACTAACACTGGCCCAGAGTAGGTGCTCTCTTTTGTAAAATAGTCTCTCATAAACTTGCCCTATCCTGTGACTCTTTTTTGGGACTCAGTAGCCCATCTGTTATGCCATAAAAGACACCCATTTCCAGAGAGAATTTATAAAAGTAAAATGGGATGTGTGTGTGTGTGTGTGTGTGTGTGTGTGTGTGTTATGACTTTCATTCCTGTGTTCTAGCAAACAACAGAGTCCATGAAACAGTTAGAAAGTTCCATACTTGGTTTTCATTGCAGATTAAAACATTCTAACAATGTACTGGTGTAGAAATGACAAAGTGCAACATCAAAAAGTTTTCTGCACCTTGGATCTAACAGAGCATGGGTAGGTCATATTGATATCAAGCTTCCAGGTATATGTATTTTTAGGGAAAGACCTGCTTAAAAGCATGTTGACTGTCTGTTAGGTTTCTTCTATTTTTAATTCAGTTATTTATTTACTTTATATATTATGTATTAAACATATTTATTCATTTACTTCATAGCTTATCTCTTCTCACTCCCTCCCTCTAACTTCACATCCCCATATCTACCCTTCCTCTTCTTTTCCTCATAAAAGGGAAGGCCTCCCATGGATATAAAACAGCCTGGGCAGTAAGGTTAGGTCAGTCTTCTTCTATTGAGGCAACTCAGTTAAGGGAAAGGGATCCCAAGTCGTGGAATGTACTCAGAAACAGCCTCTGCCCCTGCTCATTGAATTTGATGCCTGGGAACATCTCTCAGTCTCTACAGGACTTACTCAGGGTCAAGAGAGAATCCTCCTCTACTTAGGATCATGGGCTTCCAATCTCTCTTATTTGAGCATGCACATGACTTATCTTCAAGATGAACCCCGTCTCTTTCAATGAATGTTCCAAGTGGGTCAAGCATAATTGGAATAACCACCATTTCTAAGTGTGAATGTGCCTCATTACTTTCTTTGTGTTAGTTATTTTGGCTTTTTCCACCTGGCCTACACATTCTAGAATGAAAAAGATCATGTGAAGTACTCCATGAGGGTTGGCAAGTTTTAGTGATTCAGTTTATGATTGTGCATTACATATATTTTTCCTACCATTTTGTTTCCAACAGCTAACACAATGCTTGTCCTACAATATGTTTACAATTTAACTATCAACACTGTGGTTTTAATTTTTTCTCAGATCTCTTCCCTGTGTTCTAACATACATTGTGCAACTATCTGCCAAGTTTATTTCACAACTTTAATTCCTAGAAGCCATTTCAAATTACTGTGTCCAAAGCAGAATACTGAATTTATGTTACCACCCTTAAAATTTTATCCAACAAGGAAATTAATTTTATTGTATTGTCATCCATCTGCTTTTCCTGCCAAAACTTGGGCATCTTCTCAAAGCGACTTTTTCATTTCCATCTGTTATTCAGAACTTGCACAAAACCTGTCATTTTTACTTCCAAAATGTAACCCAAACCAGACACGTGTTTTTCCTCTTGCTTTTCTTTCTACCCAGCCACATGCCCCTCTGGGCTACAGCCCTGCAGAAGTGTTGCTTCCATGTTTGCTGTGGCTCCATCAAGCTCACATATCACTTCGTTCCACAGAAGTTGCTCCAACTAACTTTTATAATGAAGACTTTCATACCTTGCCATACTTTGTCATTTTACCCATACATTTTCTTTTCAATCACTTGATGCCTATGTGATTGATCCTTGTGGTTATTTTTGGGGTTTTCAAATTTTTGCTAGAAACAGTATCTGTCTTGCCTCATTATGTAACAAGCTTTGGTAATTTGTAAAGATTGCCTATTTATTACATTCTAAAGCGCAGGGCGTCTAAGATGATGGCATCAGCATGTAATCTAGTGAGAGATTTCTTTTTTCTTACACAGTATTGCATGGTAGAGGCAGAAAGACAAAAGGGTCAAATGAAGTATGGGCCTTTCTTTTATTAGCCCTCGATTTTACTTATAAGGTAGTCATCCTAATGACATAATTATATCTCAACCAACTTTTATCCATAATACCACAATGTAAACACTTGGTTTATGAAAGAAATTTTTTTTAATTTTATTTTTTTCTTATCAGTTACATTTTATTAACTCTGTTTCCCAGCCGTGTCCCGATCCCTCATTCCCTCCCAGTCCCTCCCTCCCTCCCTCATCTCCACCATGCCCCTTTCCAAGTCCACAGGCATACAACAAAATTGGGTTGATCAAATGAAATGAATAGATCATGAGATTTGAAGAACTTTCAAAAGAAATTGTGAACATGGTGTTTTATAGGCTTAATGTTTCTAAAATGATAGTAACACTTGACTTATAAAAATTTGGACAAAGAACAGTGACCTAAAATATGCTAATTCAAAATACAGGCTGTCCATATATCCAAAGATGCTCAGGAATACAACAGAGACATTTGCTAAACCATGTTGGTAGCCGCTTTATTTTTAATAGCCAGAAGCTGGAAACAGCCCAGATGCCCCTCAACTGAGGAATGGATACAGAAATTGTGGTATATCTACACAATGGAATATTACTCAGCAATAAAAAGCAAGGAAATCATGAAATTTGCAGGCAAATGGGGGGAACTGGAAAAGATCTTCCTGAGTGAGGTATCCCAGAAGCAGAAAGACACACAGGGTATATACTCACTCGTAAGTGGATAATAGATATATAATATAGGATAAACATAGTAAAATCTGTACACCTAAAGAAACTAATCAAGAAGGAGGACCCTGGCTAAGATGCTCTATCCTCATTAAGAAAGACAAAGAGGAATGACATCAGAAGAGGGAGAAAACAGGGAACAGAACAGGAACCTACCACAGAGAGCCTCTGAAAGGCTCTACCCTGCAGGGTATCACAGGAGATGCTGAGACTTATACCCAAACTTTGGGCAGAGTGCAGGGAATCTTATGAAAAAAGGGAAAGATAGTAAGACCTGGAGAGAACAGTACCCAAGTGCATGCCCTAGTAAGGGGAACAGGGACTGTCTCTGACATGAACTGATTGGCCTGGTCTTTAATCACCTCCCCCTAAGGGGGGAGCAGCCTTACCAGAACACAGAGGAAGACAATGCAGCCACTCCTGATGAGACCTGATAGACTAGGATGAGAAGGAAAGAGAGGAGGACCTCCCCATCAGTGGAATTGGGGAGGGACATGGGTGGAGAAGGGGGAAGAAGGGTGGGACTGGGAAGGGAAGAGAGAAGAATCTACAGGAGGGATAAAAACTGAAGAAACTGTAAGTAATAAAAATTTGGAAAAGAAATAGAGAAAAATGAAAATTAAAAATAAAAAAATGCACCCTGACTATGCTGTTATATTTAAGGTAGGATTCAAAATTGAAAAATTAGCCCCTCCTGTTATAAAAACAATTATGAAGTTTTATAGTCATTTTGGTATTCAGGACTCATTTTCCAATATCCATGATATCTTGGATAAAGTCAAATATATAGTATAACATTCCCAGAGTATCTTGTTATATTAAACATGATATGATTCCAATATACATGTTTGGGGAGATTGACAAAGAAGTGTACAACTTATTCTTACTATATTTTTAAGTGGAAGGTACTATGTATTTCTCATTTTGTTATAAATTCAATCAAATTACAGAAGCAAGTGGGCTTGCTTCTGTAATTTTTTGCCAAGTTTTGTACAACTAGTAACAAAAGGAGTGACTACTGGAAACCAAAAAAAGACCTTGCAGCCACCTATTAAACACCAAATCCCACAGTGTAGTCTTTTATTTTTATTTATTTTTATTAATTATTCTTTATTCACTTTGTATCTCCCCTATAGTCCCCCCCCTCTTGCCCTCCCAATCTGTCCCTTCTGTCTGCATGCTCTTCCCTGAAGAGATATGGAGAAAGTGGACAGCCTTGCCTTGTCCCTAGTTTCAGTGGGAATGACTTAAGTTTCTCTCCATTGAGTTTGATGTTGGCTATAGGCTTGCTGTATTTTGCTTTACTATGTTCAGGTATGTGCCTTTTATCCCTGATCTCTCCAAGACTTTAAACATGAACAGATGTTGGATTTTGTCAAATGCTTTTTCAGCATCTAAGGAGATGATCATGTAAATTTTCTCCTTCAGTTTGTTTATGTGGTGGATCACATTGATGGATTTCCATACACTGAATCACGCCTGCATGCCTGGGATGAAGCCTGCTTGGTCGTAGTGGATGATATCTTTGATATGTTCTTCTATTCACTTTGCAAGTATTTTGTTGAATATTTTTGCATCAATGTTCATAAGGGAGATTGACCTGAAATTCTCTTTATTTGTTGGGTCTTTGTGAGGTTTAAGAACCAAGGTGACTGTTGCTTCATAGAGTTTGGTATTGTTCCTTCTGTTTCTCTTTTGTGGAATAGTTTGAAGAGAATTGGTGTTAGCTCTTCTTTGAAGGTCTGGGAGAATTCTGTGCTGAAACCATCTGGCCCTGGGCTTCTTTTGCATGGGAAACTTTTGATGACAGCTTCTATTTCCTTAGGGGATATAGGATTATTTAATTGATTTACTTGGTCTTGATTCAGCTTTGACATGTGGAATTGGTCAAGAAAATTGTCCATTTCATTTAGATTTTCAAATTTTGTGCCGTATAAGCCTTTGAAGTAAGACTAATGATTGTTTGGAGTTCTTCAGTGTCTGTGGTTGTGTCCCCCTTTTCGTTTCTGAATTTGTTGATTTAGATAGTATCTCTCTGCCTTTTAGTTAGTTTGGCTAAGGGTTTGTCGATCTTGTTGATTTTCTCAAAGAACCAGCTCTTGGTTTCATTGATTCTTTGAATTGTTTTATTTGTTTCTAATTTATTGATTTCAGCCCTGAATTTGATCATTTCCAGCCATCTACTCCTCTGTGATGTGTTTGCTTCTTTTCTTTCTAGGGCTTTTATGTGAGCCATTAAGTTGCTTGAATGGGATGTTTCGAATTTCTTCTTGAAGGGTCTTAGTTCTATGAAGTTTCCTCTTAGCACTGCTTTCATTGTGTCCCATAATTTTGGGTATGTTGTGCCTTCATTTTTATTTTTTTATTTGTTTATTTTTTATTGTTTATTATTATTAGTAACATTTTATTAACTCTGTATCCCAGCTGTATCCCGCTCTCTTATTCCCTCCCAATCCCACCCTCCCTCCCTCAGCTTCTCCCTGCCCCTTTCCCAGTTCTTCTAGGAAAACTTTAATTTCTTTCTTTATTTCTTCTCTGACCTAGCTGTCATTAGGTAGCAAGCTGTTCAGTTTCCATGTGCTTGTAGGCCTGTTGCTATTTCTGTCATTGAGGTCCAGCTTTAGTCCAAGGTGATCGGATAGGATACAAGAGATTATTCCAATCTTCTTGTATCTGTTGAGTCTTACTTTGTGACCAACTATATGGTCTATTTCGAAGAAGGTTCCATGAGGTGCTGAGAAGAAGATAAATTATTTTGTGTTTGAGTGAAAGGTTCTGTAGATGTCCATGAGGACCATTTGATTTATGACCTCTGTCAGAGTTCTTGTTTCTTTGTTTAATGTATGTTTTGTTGACCTGTCCTTTGTTGAGAGTGGGGTGTTGAAGTCTCCTATTATTATTATTATTATTATTATTATTATTATTATTATTATTGAGATCTATGTGTGGTTTAAGTTTTAATAATGTTTCTTTTACAAATGTGGGTGCCCTTGTATTGGGGGCATAGATGTTCAGGATTGTGATATCTTTTTTTTTTAAATTGAATTCATGTTTAATAGGATTGTGATATCTTGCTGGTGGATTTTTCCCTTGATGAGTATGAAGTATCCTTCTCTATCTCTTTTGATTAATTTTGGTTGAAAGTCTATTTTATTAGACACTAGAATGGCTACTCCTGCTTGCTTCTTGTGTCTATTTGCTTGGAAAACTGTCTTCCAGCCCTTTACCCTCAGGTAAAGTTTATCTTTGTGACTTGTGTGTGTTTCTTGTATGCAACAGATTGCTGGGTCTTGTTTATACATTCATTCTATTAGTCTGTGTATTTTTATTGGAGAATTGAGTCCATTGATGTTAAGAGAGATTAATGACCAGTGGCTGTTAGATCCTTTGATATTGATGTTGGCTTGGTAGTGTGTTTGTGTTTTGGCTACTCTTTGTTTTGCTGTAGTGAGGCTATTTATTTCCTGTGTTTTCTTGAAAGTAGTTAATAGTCTTGAGTTGTATTTTTCCTTCTAGTATCTTCTGTAATGCTGGATTTGTGTATAGGTATTGTTAAAATTTGTTTTTGTAGTTGAGAATTTTTTTTTCTCTGTCTGTGAGGACTGAGAATTTTGGTGGGTACAGTAGCCTGGGGTGTAATCTGTGCTCTCTTAGAGCCTAAATGATATTTGTTCAGGCCCTTCTGGCTTTAATAGTTTCTGTTGAGAAGTCAGGTGTGATTCTGATGGGTTTGCCATTATGTTACTTGGCTTTTTTCCCTTGCAGCTTTTAGTTTTGTTTTGTTTTTCTTTCTTTCTTTCTTTCTTTCTTTCTTTCTTTCTTTCTTTCTTTCTTTCTTTCTTTCTTTCTTT